>NC_064927.1:283730956-284033987 GCF_023897955.1 Schistocerca gregaria
GGGACTGATGACCTTAGCAGTTAAGTCCCATAAGATTTCACACACATTTGAACATATTTTATGTTCATTATTTCGTTAGTGAACTAGTCACTTCATTTTCGGTAATGGAAATGAGCGTATGGCATCGTTGGCCTGGGGGTCCCTATTCGGGGAAGTTCGACCCCCAAGTGTAAGTCTTATTTCATTCGACGCCACATTGGGCGACTTGCGCGTCGGTGATGAGGACGAAATGATGATGAGGACAACAGAACACCCAGTCCCCGAGCGGAGAAAATCTCCAACCCGGCCTGGAAGCGAACCCGAGCATGCTTTCATCTGAGGCGCGCACATTACCACCCAGCTAAGCAGGTGGACCTTCATTTTAGGTGATAACTTTTCTATTTTGGCCTGTGGTTAGGAATTGCTAAATTTCGATCATTTCTTGAATTTGTACTGACGCTGTCGCACTTTTAGAACTAGCTGGTCAGTGATACATTTCTGTTTTATTGGAAATTCTGTTGTATCTTATTCGTAATTGTTTACGGTCGTGTTCCTTGAGTGAATTGTGTGGCAGGTCATACGGCCGTTTTGGGGACTTCCTTAGTAGGTCTGGGTGTTCAAAGAGAAACAGCGCGTGACTTCGTACTTGTTTTCTCGTAATTCACTGGTTTTGCTCGTGATTCTACTGTACCTTTTGTTATCAAGCTGTTTAAAGTTGTTTACGGTCGTAGGTGGCATGTCGTACGGCTGTTGCACTCCCTTTATTCTGCTGAGTGTTCGGAGCAGAACAGCGAAAGACTCTGTACCTGAGCTTTTCTTGTTTCTTAACTAGCTTTATATATGTGTGTTGCAGTTGTTTTATTGTACGGTTGGCACAAAGCTCATGTTTGCGTGACGGTGGCGTGGTCTGTTTGACGATAGCTACCTACAGGTTATAGAACTTGGAAGAACTGTGTTGAGTAAAGACGGTCGCAGCGGACTAATTATTATCTGTTTGAAACTGTATTGCTGATCCTGAGCGTATTAGCTGGCCTCTCAAGATTAAGGATTTTTCTACTACATATTTCATTTTGGTAAATTCATTTTGCAGGTTGTGATTTATCATTGTGTAACATCATTTTGATCGTATATATATTGGTGTTACTAACGTTGGAGTCTCCTTGTATCTTCAATGCTTCTTAGTGAAGAAGATTAAGTATTGGGCAGTGAATGACTCTGTAAATATCAAGAGTTCGGGACAGAAAAAACACGCCCGCGGCGAAAGAAGGTATATTTTATTTTCAAATTCAAGTTGCCGATTGAGTTAACTTTGCGTTACTCTTGTAATCACTCTGTTTCGGCACACAAGTGGATGGTGATTTGCCGCTGGAGTGCTTGCATTAAACTGGTACTTCTTTTTCAGTGCTTTAACAACGCCGTGTTAAATGTGTGTACGCTTGTTTGTTCTTGTTTTGGAACATCGTCGATTTCCGTTACTAGATTGATGTTAAACTCTTGGTTTGCGTTCTTATGGTTGTTCTTTTATGTGCCGTCTTACTGCGAGGTATGGGTTTCGGCGCCTGTAAAAATTCTTTGAGCATTTTCGTGTTGCTGAAACTCCAACTTGTGTGACAGTTTGAAAGAAAGTTTATGCGTATGGTCAAGAACAGTTTGTTATAAGTACCGTGTTAAATGGGAACTCGACCATTGATTTTGTTAACTCGAGGCCTGCGCTGGTCAGGTAATTATTTTAAAGGTTGTCTTACTGAAATTCTTGTCACGTACTCCGGGATCAACGTCAGATACACGAAGCCGTAATTTACTCTTATTGATTACTAGTTAATTTGTTATCGTAGTGCGTGTTGGTTATATTTTGTTTCATGTTAGGCATATTTCGGACATGTTTACCCGCCCTTAGGTACTAAAAGGGGGTCGTTCTTTTAGTCACACTTTCTATCGTAATTATTGCGTTTTGGAATGGTTATTTTATCATTGTGTTTAAATTTTTCTATTGTAATCAACTTACTAAAAAATTTGGGGAAGTCTGGAAGCAGTTTGAGTTAAATGATATTTAATTTGAACGTCGTTTGTTTGCTTCTCTCTTAAATTTGTTAAAAACTTGTAGACCTCGCGAAATAATTTCTTTTTCTCTGAAATTGTTAAATTTATCGGTGCCCTTAGACTGTCTTTATTTCGGTATCAGCACCTTACCGCTGCAAACCTAGCCCCTCAGTCGTGTTGAAAACAAAAAAAAAAAAGTGGTTCAAATGGCTCTGAGTACTATAGGACTCAACTTTTGAGGTCATCAGTCTCCTAGACTTAGAACTACTTAAACCTAAGGACATCACAAACAATCATGCCAAAGGCAGGATTCGAAACTGCGACCGTAGCAGCAGCACGGTTCCGGGTTGGAGCGCCGAGAACAGCTCGGTCACCACGGCTGGCATGTGTTGAAATCATTTAAAACATATCGGTAAAGATGGAACCGCTCCGATCAGTTTCTGTCTAATGGGCGTCTTTCCGCCATCTTTCACAGAGTGCACACCTCGAAGCATCATAAAGTGAAATTGGCAGTTTCACACTATTACGTCTGCGTCTTCTTCTATAATTCATAGACTCTATAATTCTATAATTCATTACTCCCTGTTGCGGCTTCACAGTGTATCTGGAGTGTCTTGGTTCGTCCTCGGTCTCTTTTTCCCCTCGGCATGTAATCCACCGCTGCCATGGAAAATCTGGTATTTTAAATACATTGTTGGCTGTAAGCCCAGTTGCGTCACTTATCCAATGATTTGTTTTGTACTGATTCCATATTTAGTTTTCTTTCTAATTTCTTCATTTCGTATTCAATCCGTCCTCGTGCAAAAATCTCATTTCTGCCGACTGCATTTTACTTGGTTGCTTTAGAGTCAGCACCCAGATTTCATTGTGGTTAAGGCTGTCACCTTATAAAAATTCGTTTTAGTTTCTTTCCCGACTTTTTTGTCAAAAGTCCTTTTGATTGTCACTCATACAACTTGAAATCTGCTAAAACATAGTTATCTGATTCACTTTCTAATGAGTGTATTTTCTTTCTGATGAAGGACATTTACAAACTCTCTGAAGCACGACTCAATATTACCAATGAAAATTTTTATTGTTGACTCATATGTTGTACCATACATTACGCTAGTAGTTGACATACTACCGACACCGAAATTTTATAAGCGTAGACATAGCACCTGTGGACAGATGCTGCAACTGTGGGAAAATTTTGTCTGATTATTTATGTCTTTACACTTTCGAATGTGGGTTATTTCCGGTTTCAAGTGGCATCAGACATCTTCAGACAGTTTCCGCTTTGTTACGTGTAACAAATACTTCGTTGCCTTGTATGGCGGACTGATGAAGATTTGAGGCTTGTTCTTCACTGCTTTAGGCCTCTGCATGTTTTAAAACGTCAATAGAAAGTTTGTAGGAAAACAGAAACAGGTGAAGCAGATGTCGATATGGTGCTAAGGAAGTATGTTATAGAGAATACAACAGAATGCACACTGTCTTAAAACTTTGTGCCAGATCAAAACCGTGTGACCGACCGGGGTCTGAACCTGATAATTGTCTTTCGAGGACATTGACAGGAGCGTTTCCCACCATATGTAATTAAATGTGCCAAATGGTATAGCATAGAGTGTCATAGCAAATCTGGAATATAATACAGTATGTTTAAATTGTTACAGATATTTTCCACTCCATTCTTAATTTCCAGAATCGAGGCCGAAAATAAAGCTGTAAAGGTGACTCTTCTGTTTTTTCTTCGATATTTCATTTGATAGAGCGTTTTTCTATTAAATACAAAGGTTACAGGTTCACAACCACGGTTTTAAACTCCCAAGAAATCCAAATCAATGCACACTCCCCTATAGAGTGAAAATTCATTCTGGATTTGTGACTTTGGATTTTAATAAACGTAAAGAATACGCAACTGATACCATTTACGACGTCAGCATCTGCCCCTATAATTTTCTATTTAAATCTTGGTTAATGCTGTATCACGATGAAAACTGCTGGATCGTTACAAATCTATACCTGAAGCACATTTGGAGGATCAGCATCAGTGGGGTAAACTCGTAGTACGAAGGAAATCAGCTGGTCTCCTAGATGTTGACCTACGAAAAACGATCTCAATGTAGTCTGTCTTTATTGAACTGTCCCTCTCATTCATTAACAAAATATCAAGAAAATATTAAACTTCCTTGAAACAAAGCTATATGTATTAATAAATTTAAAAAAAATTAAATATAACCCAATATCAATCATAAACACAAGAGGAAGGACAAAATTACGCTCAAACTCTGGAGTGCATAGGAGCATAACACAGAAGTTACAATTTTAAATGCACGACTCTTAATTACAGTCATTTACATCAAATAAACGGCTGTAAGCAAGTAACATTGTTAATTACAAAGGCTGATACAAACAGGCACAATATGCCCCCAGGGTACATGCCAAAAGCTGCCGCCTGCCGTATCATGAACACACTGACTACTGGTTAGTACAGAAAACTTCTAAAACAAGAAACGTGCATACATTTAACAACAAAACATTATGATTTCACAAGCCCACAACCCGCCCCGAAATCTGGATTGTACAATACAATGAAGATAATTATAACTAATAAAATATTGTCATAAATAGGAAAACTTTAAAATGCAAGTTAGAAACTATCTACACGACGTCAGTTAACGGCGATGCAGAATTACTGAACAATTACTTTACTTGAAAAAGGCAACACATTCTAGCAATAGCTGTCCAGTAACAAACAGTTAGTGAAGAATTGCTGTGATAAGTTAATAGAGCAGTGATTGCAAATTTAGGCTTACTAAACAAAAGCGTGTTTCGATAAGCTCTAATCGCTTAATATAATTCAATAAAATGTAAATCACACAAAAGCTTTAAACACACACATCTGATAATAAAACACCTCTTTTTCGATAAGCAACCAACACGCAGACGGTCCAAATTTACATAAGGCTGAAAAAGCCCAGGCTGTTAGTAGCAGGACAAAACTCACAAAACAAATAAAGCACAGGCAAAGAACAAAGATTCACAGACTTGTAGATGCTCACCCACATCATGCCGAAGCAAAGCTCAGTTCTATTCAACCACGTAGAACAACATTCCATCAGCGCAGAAAACCTTCCCAATGTGACAGCAACTAAAGGCACTTAGGACTGATCGTATTCCTCTTTAGCGAGCCATGAAAATGCCACCGCCCAGTACGATTACAATGGCTGCAACGAGGAACTTCCTTGACGCCGTGCGCCGTCTCTCCAAGTAACCCCGGACACGATACCTTAATAACACGTCCGTCTGATAATCCAAAACAGAGCGAACCAAAACCATCCGATAGGTTGTATATAATACGTCCATTTATCAATTTTTTCAATGGAAGGTTGTGCCTAGTGTACTACCCTGCACGGTAACTGTCACTGGACGAATCAAAGATCGTTTGGCATTGAAGATTACTATTCCGCCA
Source organism: Schistocerca gregaria (assembly GCF_023897955.1). NCBI lineage: Eukaryota > Metazoa > Arthropoda > Insecta > Orthoptera > Acrididae > Schistocerca > Schistocerca gregaria. The sequence continues at coordinate 283,736,430 of NC_064927.1, forward strand.
ATACACCAAAAATAAAAAGCACAAATATGGCATAAAGCTGTATATTTTGACAACTCCCACTGGAATGGTCCTTAAATTCGCGGTGTACATTGGCATGCTGGACGATTTAGAAGGAAGAGGCCATGCGCAAAAATTTGTTCTTCATTTACTGGATGAAAAGTTTAACGTTGGTCACCATGAGTATATGGACAATTACTATAATAGTTTCGCATTGGCTAAGTTTCTCCTGGATAAGAAGACTCCCTCTGTGGGCGAATAGAAAGGATACACCCAAGGAAATACAGAAGGCAAAATTACGAAAAGGTGAAGCCGTTGCCAGATTTTGGGAAGGTGTTATGATAGGTTAGTGACGTGATAAGAGGGAGGTTTGCTGCATTTCTAATGCATTTACAAATGAAATGATTGAGGTTGAAAACAAAAAAAAGGAGAAGAAATCTAAGCCCTTGGCCATTATAAACTACAATAAATTTATATCGGGAGTTGATCGGAACGATCAGATGTTATCATATTACCTCTCGGAACGAAAAACCATACGCTGGTACAAGAAACTTTTTATCCACGTTACGGAAATGACGCTGACAAACGCACGTGCTCCACACAATAAATATTGTGGCACAAAAATTCCCCTCCAAGAATTCAGACTCAGTATTATACGAGCACTATTGCCATAAATCAGGTAGAACGGCCAGTCAGAAAACCCCAACGTGTTGTGGTAAAACTAGAATCAACCGGAAAATCAAAAACCCCGAGAAAAAAGTGCAGATCATGCGCCAGCCGAGGACAATAACAGACACGATTTACGACTGCTCAGACTGCCCAAATAAAGCAGGGTATTGTTTCAACCGTTGTGTTATTCACCACCTGTAAAGGCAGATAGCACGTACGTTGTTCTTTCATTTTTCGACTGTTATGTGTAGCTACTATTCTTGAACTTAGTATTCATTTTATTTGTTTGAGTGTAATCGATAAAGTTCCGGATTGTATCTTTTCTGAAATTTGACATACATTGTATTTCAGAAGTTTCTTCAAGACCTTGTGTTTGTTTTTGAATGCTGTTTCTACTAAATTTTTTGTTCAATAAATATGTCGTTTGTCAGTAGGATGCTCCGTTTTATTTTTGAATATAAAATAAAAATGTAGTACTTTAAACTGTCACAATTTTCAGGAAAGAAAAACGAGACGCACTAGAGCGTCCATGGCCACCCGCTACAGAATGTGGCTTGATATGCCACTGACGCCTTAGTGGCCCCAAAAAAATTTTCATTTCTCGAGAGTAAATTTTATCTTTTACTTATAAAAGAAATACATTTTATACAACTTTTAGCAATATAGTTTGAGATTCTATTAAAAACATAGTTTGTTATGTGGCAATGCAAGGGCAATTACGGTGGCAGCGAACGTGTTAACAGATTTTAACAACGTTGTTCGCAATACACGGCAGTAGCAACCAGATAACCAGTTTACATTGACCAATAATTATCCTTATCCATACTTTCACTGCAACTGGTGCCTGAGACATCAGACAGTGTGTACCCTACGAAAGACGTTGCCATGATTAACTTTCCAGAGTCTCCAAAATATCAGAGGAGCACATTTTTTTGCCAAATGTAGCCAGAGGTTTCTGTGAGTAACTTGGCAAAGCATCCTAAATCTGACTAGAGCGTAAGGTCGACGTATAGAATATTTTAATAAATTACTCACAGTAAGAAAGTTTTGGTTGTTCACACTAATGTCTCATGTTAAAGTTTCAGTGACTGTACTGTCTGAAGATGGAATTTAGTCAACCGAAAGCTGTTATGTAGTTACTATAAGGTTGTCAAGGATCAAGACTATTAAAATTTGTTACAGAGAAAATTTTCACACGTTTGTGGGAAAGCTGGCTACCTCTACACACTAACAAAGCTAGTAAAAAAATGTGTAGCAGTAGGTAATTTCTCGTCAGTAAGTTTTATTATGGGAGTACTCCGTTACCTCATCGATGACAACATGCTAACGTGTCAACGGATGTTCGGATTTAGTGAGTGACGGAATGGCTCGAAAGCGGAAACTGACTGCCAGTCTTCAGTAATTAAGACTTTCCGTTCACGAGCGGTGGCCTTCTGCGAGACCTTCACACTTTATTTGGTCTTACACACATAAGCAGATGAGGCCACAGCGCCTCAGAAAAAATGTGTAAAGCGTCTGTCTGCTTAAAACAGATGCACGCCTTGCTTCGCAGACCTAAGAACGGACTGATTGAGCAAGCAGCAAGCAAAAGCCCATCAGCGTTTATCCTGGGGCGCAGATTCACTAGCGGTCGTGAGAGAAACGGAGTGTTTGTTAACAGTGCCCTCCGCCCATCCGCTCGTAACAAGGGAAGGAGCTATGGCGTGGCGGACCAGAGGCTGTTCTGCTGGCCGTTAATAACTGGCAGCCAACGAGGCATCGTTACATGGCCCGACGCCGCGCAATCGCGGGATATTGCTGTTCTGTAATCCCGTCCGAGCAGCAGAGGTAATTCGTGCAGATGACTGCCCAAATCCGCACTCGCTACCTTTGAGTGGGTCAACACCTTCCATTACATTACTTGACTCACTGTGTTGATTTGTGGTTGTAGTCTTCAGTGCATAGATTAGTTTGAGAGTCTGTCACGTGCAAGTCTCTTCATCTTTGTTTAATTACTCCAACCTTCAGAAGCCACTCCTTTGTGGTATAGTAACTGAAATATTTATTTTTATTTAATTTATTCACTTACTTGAAAGAGTTATTATGTCAATTTTTGTTTGAAATTTATAAGTTTACTAATATAATAAAATAATTTAGATTTTCAAGGAAGCTAAAGGGTTCAGAATAACAAGCAGGTGTTACATAGCTCAGTGTTTTCTTTTTGGTAGTATATATTTTAAACAGTAGCGATATCTTCTGTTCTGTTACCTCTCTCTCAGTTAGAATCTCTGTTACATTGATGTTTGTTGTTGAAAAGTGTTATTTGTGAAAGTTCCGTTTCGTACGAGTTACGAATAAAACAGAATCAAAAGTAACCACCGGTTCCACTTCGTTATTTATGGATTTTAACATATGCAGTTGCTGAAGTGTTACAATTTTACGTCTGAGGCTCCTTGGTTTAAAAATACTAGATTGCACTTAATATAATTTTGAAGTCTATCTCAATTCAACAGCAGTTAAACAATTTTCTTGAAAAGTTTAACTTCCGATCGCAGCACAAACCGATCGGCTGACTACCATTTATTTGAAGAACTTCACCGCCTACATTGTAGCAACCTCTCTGACCTTCAGCGCGTGTAATCTGACATGAAACAAAAATAAGGACGAATGTAAGGTGTCCAGACATTTATTTTCAGTTATGTGTGCTTGAAATCAATTCTAGTTGAAAACAAATAGAGTTTTTCAACGAACTAGGCTGAGCTTGCTCAATAACAGGGCTTGTGAAAAAAAAAAAAATTACGACAATGTCAAACCACGTTACGTCCGCTGTTCCAGTTTCAAGATATTTTAGTGAAGTTTGTGACTCTCGCTCCAAACTTTAAATAAAAATAAACTGAACACGACCCTGGAGATCGAAGACATCGTCATCCGCCATCTTAATAAACTAATATTTAGCGCCCACGAAAGACTACCAAGAGGAGGAGAAACCACACTTCATTTGAACCTGTTACTGTAGTCAAGCCTTTGTTTCCCCCTACAACTCTGCACTTTTTACACTTCATATCCTCCTACATTATCCAATCAGCTATTCCTTAATTCCCAGGATGAATCCTATCACTATATCCCGTCTTTCCATCAAGTTCTTCCCAGCGATTACATTCAGTGTCTCGTCACTGATTATCTAATCTACCCGTCCAATCTTCTGCATTTCTCTGAAGAACAACATTTCAAAATCTTCTATTCTTGTGTATTATTTATCGTATACTTTTCCTTCCAAACAACTCCACAGTTCCGACATTTTTCAGAAAATGCTTCCAAAATACTTAAATGAGCAAACAAAAAAAGTTCAAATGTGTGTGAAAGCTTATGGGACTTAACTGTTAAGGTCATTAGGCCCTAAGCTTACACACTACTTAACCTAAATTATCTTAAGGAAAAACACACACCCCCCATGCCCGAGGGACGGCTCGAACCTCCGCTGGGACCAATGAGCAAAATCCGAACGTTATGTTTAGCATATCATTTCCTTACCTCATAGGCCCCATCACTTGTCTTAATTCAATTACCGTCCATACCCTTGCTTTATTTTTATTGATGTTCATAAATCATAAACTTTAAATCTGTTTTTGGAGGCGGTCTACCACGAGGAAAATAGTTTTTGTTTCTTTCTTTCTATTACTTAGACATGTTTCAGCATCATCAGCGGGTTTTTATTTTCTTTGTGTCAAATACGAAAAATGCTCTTTACAACTTGTACACATATAAATTCGAAAGTTTATGAAAGTATTTACAAATGTGAAAAATGGACAACATGTTATATAGATATACCTTGTTATCACATGTTGTGGTTTTCCTAGCTTTCCTTTTTTTAATTTTTTATCTTTTGCATTACAACTGTAATGCTGACAGTTGTAAATGTGGAAAATAAAAAAAAAACAGGAAAGCCACAGCATTATATATATATATATATATATATATATATATATATATATATATATATATATATATATATAAGAACTTGAATATACAAGCCTACGAATTGTAAAGAGCAATTTTCCTGCTTAATACAAAGAAAATATAAGCCCACTCATGACGCAGAATCTTCAGCAAAACATGGTTGGGTAGTGGAAGAAAAGGTAGTAATAGCTGACCTATTTCTAAAACAAATTTTTTTGTAAGCCATCTCGGGCAGAAGAGCTTTGACCTCAATACTTATAACCTCTTTTTAGACACTACCTTTCCCGTTCAGCTGATCTTCCAACTTCGGCGTCTGCGAGAGATCGGGAAAGGTTCTTCAAGACCAAAAAAAAAAAGCTCCTCGGGTCATGTCAAATCTCAAAGCCATGCTGACAGCTTTTTTGACTTTGAAGAATTACATCATCACGCATTCGTCCGACAGAGAAAACTGTTCATCGATGATACTATAGGGACGTGTTGCTTCGGCTGCGAGAAAGGAATGGTGCGAGCATATGTGAAAAGGAAACAGACTGAAATGTGGCGAGAGAGCTCACGGCTCTCGCATCACGATAACTCACACGCACATTCATCCCTGTTGGAGCGTGTGTGTTGAACAAAAAACGAAATCACTGTGCTGCCTTATTCTCCGTAAGCTCTAGACCTGGCCCCTGTGGGCTTCTTGTGTTTCCAAAGTCGAAAGCCGTTTTGAAAGGCGAAGATTTGCGACGATATACGAGATAAAAGAAAATTCGCAGAAGTAGGTTTCCGCGATATAGCAAGAGGCGTACCAAGACTGCTTCGGTAATGGAATGGGCTTTCGAATCGGTGCATCAATTTTGGAGGAGAGTATAAATTTTGTGGATAATGTTCCTGAAGTTTTTGAACAGATGTAGTACTTACACCCATCCTCGGTAGGGTGCAACATGTGCCATGGCTCATCCCTTCAGCCAGTCTTTGGCCTGCATACAGGGTCCATGTTCTTGTATCATGTCCATTTCAGTGTCCTGGAACGTGCGGCGAACAGGTACACATGGTCAAGGCATGACTTGAATACCCCACAGTGAGAGGGTCTTTTCTGGAGATCATGATCGCACTGAAATCGTCGCTGTCGGGCTTTCATTCGGAAGTGATTTACTGCTGTCTGGTCTATTAGCCTCTGTTATAATCAGAGATAGTTACCACTGATGCATCGCCGTGCATGTCTTATGGTGTGAACGACTCATGGTGTGAACGGCAGCAGCACATCATGAGTTTTAGTGTGGGGCTTCTGTAGCAACCCCCCTACTTCAGGCCACTACGTGTCAAGATGGGCGAGAGAAATGGTGAAGGAGAGGGAAAATTCATGCCAGGTTGTGCCTAATACAGCACACTGATCTGCCATAGAGCCACACTGTGTGCGCGCAGTCGCAGCCAATTGTAGAATTCGCTGACACCCCGATGGCGCCTATGCCGCCGGTTGTTCTTGGTCACGAGCGGCAGCTGCAGTGTCTCCCTAGGCTTGCAAGCCCGCAAAGAACGAATTAAGAACGCCCAGGCCCTCCAGAGTTCTTGCGGTCCCCACCTCGTGCGCTTAGGTGTCATAGCCGACAGTACATGTCTGATGTCGAGCAGTAAGGTCCTGGTCACCCACCATGGGTAAACAAGGATTGTGGCCGATGACGTCTACGTGGCTAGGAGGACGCGAGGGTGCGTCTACCCGAGCCGGACCGTAGACAGCCTGCAGTCCTTCAGAAGGCGGAGGCTGGCCACACACCAGCTCCCCGCATCCCTGAAGTTTCCCACGTCCGCAGCCCCCACCCCACAGGTATGGCTTGCCATAACTCGATATCAGCGGACAGGTGGCCAGCCGAGCATTAGTCGTTGTCTCTGTGATACACAAAAACCAGCCATTCTCTCCGGTTCAAGAAAGAGACAGAATGGTGGCACGACTGAATGCTTTGAGCCTGTAATCTCGATTATATATAACGTCATTGCTACGCTTCTTGCGAACTTTTACTGCGCGCGCGGGGTGAGGGGTGGGGGGTGACGAATGCAGCTTTAGCTGTTCTAAGCATCTCGGCCATGACCGGTGTTCCGAACCCTGTCTGGCCGAATGTTTTTACATAATGTCACAAATATTCCGTCTGGCTTATTTGATTAGCACATCAGCCGATCTGGGATCCATTACCTAGCAGGGGCTGGAATAAAGATTTAAAAATTTAGAATTCATGTGCTGAGCCGGCCGGAGTGACCAAGCGGTTCTAGGCGCTACAGTCTGGAATTGCGTGACCGCTACGGTCGCAGGTTCGAATCTTGCCTCGGGTATGGATGTGTGTGATGTCCTTAGGTTAGTTAGGTTTAAGTAGTTCTAAGTTAAAGAATACTGATGACCTCAGAAGTTAAGTCCCATAGTGCTCAGAGACATTTTTTGAACTAACGCTTTATCGCCAAATAACAGAGAAACCCAATACACTAACCATACAACAGAAAGACCACAATAAATTAAAAGCACCAAACCACAAACCGGACGAACATAGGAACGCCTGAGTCCATGCACAGAACTTTTTCAGGGTAGAACAGTTCAGTATAGTGGACACCGGTTTTTTGTACCCTCTATGAGGTGTACGGTAATGACAACTTGGTATCTACATAATCAACTGATATCGGAGGGGGGCCCGGAGATGGTGTAATGCAGTACCAAAATCAACCGATTATAATATAAAACTATGAACGCAGGTGAAGATGTCATCTGTACTACACAAAGCTGTTATGTTTATGTCTCTGGGCAGAGGATACCGACTGTTGCGCGTTCCTTACGAATCGAGGAAGTTACAGCACACGCTTGACACTGTGTAACGTAGGAAGGCCATTGTTGTTACGTCGTCAGAGATGGTTTGTTTCCGTGTCAGTACAACATTTCGTCATCCTAGTCGAGTGGCACTCCATGCTTGTAAATACACCATTAAAACAGGAACGCTAACACTAAAACACTCCGCGTACGTATAGTTCCATTCTTTTATTTTCTTACGTTGTTTTTCTTGTTGTTGTCTGGAGACCGAAGACTGGTTTTATGCTACCACTAGTCTGTTCTGTGCGTGCGTCTTCATTACTGGATAACTACTCTGTAACTTACATACATCTCTAACTGCCTGCTGTACTGAAGTCTCTCGGTTTTCCTCAACAATTTCTACGCATCATACTCCTTTCAACTACAAAAATAACGATTCTTCGGTGCCTCGGGATGTGTCCTATCAACATGTCTCTTCCTTTAGGCAATCTGTGTCCAAATTTCTTTTTTTAACCAGTTAAATTTTGTGCCTCCTCATAAGTTATTCCATCTATCCAACTCTTCTTCTTCTTCTTTTTCTTGTGCCTCTGCCCTACAGTTTCGCAGGGTCGGCATGGTTAAGGTCGGATTTTGCATGGTTACTATTAAGGGGTCGCCGGATGCCCTTCCGGTAGCCACCCCGTGACGCGAATCATGATGAGGATGATGAAATGACGAGGACAAGACTCCCCGGGCAGAGAAAATCCCCAACACGGCCGGGAATCGAACCAGGGACCACGAGCTGCGGACAATTCCATCTATCCGACTAAACTACAGAATTCATTTTCTAAAGATGCTATTCTCTTCCTTTCCCTACCGTGCTGTTATTTCATTACAAGTCTACGCTCTATACAAATGACTTCATTAGAAACTTCATGAAAATGAAATTTTCTTTCTATGACCTCACTCAGTAAAACCAATTACAAGAAATGGGAGAATGGGTGACTGATGTATCATCGCCTTTTATTTTTTTGCGATGAGGATCACAAAATAATTTCCAAATGCAGTTGTTTCGTCCAGTCCCTAGTCATCATTCAAACGCACGTGCTTCACATGATGAAGGGTTTTCGTTGCTATGCGTTTGGCTGATTACCACTGGCTGGTTCAAGCCGGTAACTGCATTTCCAAATGCCTTTGTGAGGTTACGCAGTGCTTAGAAAGCTGGACGTGCACGTGAGAGGACAGCAGATCCAATCCTTCCCCGGGTTCAAATGGTTCAAATGGCTCTGAGCACTATGGGGCTTAACATCTGTGGTCATCAGTCCCCTAGAACTTAGAACTACTTAAACCTAACTAACCTAAGGACATCACACACACATCCAAGCCCGAGGCAGCATTCGAACCTGCGACCGTAACAGTCACGCGGTGCCAGATTGAAGCGCCTAGAACCGCACGGCCACAACGGCCTACCTTCTCCGGGTCTCCTAACTTTTGTTTCAGTGGTTTCCCTACATTGCTTAAGGGGTAAACCATATTATGAGGCCATTTAACACAGATTTCCTTATTTTTATAGGTGGGATTAAGTAACTACAATTTAATCAAATTTTGACATTATTTCATTCACATTTCTAATAGTTTTTGTGAACTTTTTAGAATAATTTCAGCCAAAATTAACGAAGTACCGCTGTGATGTCCGCTGAAGGCTGTGAGTACAGATCTACAACTGCGTGCAGTGTAGCCGATTTTCATCTGAAATAAAAAAGGTTTGATTTTACATTAATAACTTATTTTCTAATAACTTATTTTCTAAGAGTATGAACTTCAGTGCAGCTGAAAATAATGAAAATCAAAAATTTTGCAGGCGTTGGAACAATTTACTTCGATTTTCACGATTTTTTCTCTAATTAAACAAAGAAAAATACGTTGAAAACATGATATCATCTCGCTAGTTGGTTCATACAATTCGCAATTGTTTCAAGAATCTACTATCAATTTTCACAATGATCGGTTCTATACTTTTTGAGCTAGACTACACGCAAATGTGAAAAAAGTCATTTCGAGATAAACGCGTTTGAAAATTTTCTGAAACTAGAAATTCGAGGAAGTTAACAATATTGTAAAATGCTTACCGATTAATCTGCGATTCCAGCAGCATATAGTAATTCTTCTTCTTCCTCGTAGGCTTTGTTTTGCGCTTGTAGCAGTCCTTTCCTAGCTTACCGACCTTCTTTCGATTCCAATGAACTACGTCGATTCTACCGGCTCACGTGCTGGTTATCCATCTCTTCGGTATAATTGAAGCTTTGTATGCCTACTACAGTTCCTGCGTCGTTCACGACCATCAGAAGGGCTGAATTTTCTTCATTGAATAAGCCTTATGCAAAATACTATGCCGGTTCAACGACTTTTAATCCGGAGTGCAAGTGTTTAGGAGCTAATGGCCAAATAGTGAAATTTTTCATTCGCATTTTGTGTGTGGCCACCTAAACATCTCTCCTGTAATTCATCCCTTGATAAATCTACATATATTGGAAGAATCTTCAATAGATCGGGGTGCAATGGAATAGGGTGCAGTTCTTGCTCCATTACAAGGGCTGTTCGTTTCTGCCACTAGCGCCAGCTGTCTTCTCCCTCTGGGTAATACTCGTGTCGAGGATTTTCATCCGTGGAAAACATGATAGTATGTCGCCATAATTGCTCGCGCGTGTACCCGGTGTTCACTCGGTCCTATGCTCATAAAATCGAAACGAATGCGAATTTTGCTTTGAAAGCGTATTCTTCGATATTTAAGCTAACGACTTATTCAATAAAAAAAATTGGAGTTTTTGAATCTCCTAATGTGGTTCCCCCCTTTAACAGGATTGCCGGGATGGTTCCATTCAGAAGTAAACGACCGATTTCATTCACCGTCGTTGTTTTAAATGAGTTTATGACCTGTCTCGAATGACGTCGTTATCGACGGGGTACGTTAGTCCTAAATGACAACGGCCACACAAGCCTGGAATCGTATTTACTGTTTTATTCCTTAAGCAAATAGTCTTTTAAGAAGAATTGATTATTTCTTTTACCTACTTATCAAACGATACACACCGTTATGAGATGAATGAATAATTTCCACTTATATCTTGGCGAAGACGCATACACTGCTGGAACAGCTAAGTACCAACAAACGTAATTAGTAACTCTTTATTCAGGAAACATAAGTTCTTTGTAATGTGCTTCCCTTCAAAGAGTCACATGGTTTACATCAGTGCATTGACATTTTTATGAAGTCACCTTAATTTGTTGAAATAATCAGCAATCAGTTGCACAAAAGCTATTTTTTCTAACGACGTGCACATTTCCAGATGGCGGTAATATCACGTACACAAGGTATAAAAGGTCAGTGCATTGCCCGAGCAGATTCTGAATCCAGAATGGTAATTTGATCCAGGCATGGGACATTCCATTACTGAAATCGTTAGGGAGCTCAGTATTTCTAGATCTACAGTGTCAAGAGTGTTTCGAGAATACCGAATTTCAGATATTGTTTCTCACCACGGACAACACAGTGAGCAGCGGTGTTTGCGTACAGTTGTCAGTCCTCACAGACAAGCAACACTGCATGAAATAATCGCAGATATCAATGATGAACGTATGAGAAACGTATGAGTTTGGACAGTGTGGCGAGATTTGGCATTAGCGGGCTACGGCAGGAGACGACCGACTAGAGAGCCTTTGCTAACAGCACAAAATCGTCTGCAGCGCCTCTCCGTGGCTCCCGACCATATCGGTAGGAACCGAGACAACTGGAGAATTGTAAACTGGTCAGATGAGTCACGATTTCAGCTCGTAAGAGGTGTTGATAGGATTCGAGTGCAGCGCAGATCCCACAGAACCGTGTAGCCAAGTTGTCAACAAGGCACTGGTGGTGGCTTCACAATGGCTTGTATTACATGGAGTGGACTGGGTCGTCTTGTCCAACTGAATCGGTCATTGACTGGAAATGGTTGTGTTCGCCTACTTGAAGACAATCTGCAGCCATTCATGGACTTTATGTTCTCAAACAACGATTGAAATTTTATCTACACAATGGACCTTGTCACCGTGCCACAAATGGTGGCTCATTGGTTTGGAGAACACTCTGGGCAATTCGAGCAAATTATCTGGACACCCAGATTGCCCAACGTGAATACCATCGAACATTTATGGGACATAATCGGGAAGTCAGTTCGTGCACAAAATCGTGCACCGGCAACACTTCCGCAGTTACAGACGGCTATAGAGGCAGCATGGCTGAATATTTAGGCAGGAGACTTCCAAGGACTTGTTGAGTCCATTCCACGTCGAGTTACTGCACTACGCCGGGGAAAAGGACATTAGGAAACATTCCATGACTTATACCACCTCACTGTAGTTACAGCATTAATTGTCAGAGTCAAATTACTTAGATGTACGAATATGCAGCATATGACTGTGGTCAAGTGGATCATAGTGCGTGAGGCACATGATTACAGAAATATGTTGCGTATATCTACTTATGGTTGACTCTCGTAAATAATTTGATGATTATAAACTTCAGAAAAAAGGCACTGGGAAGCTGAAACCGGTAAAGGAATAAAATTTCGTTTGAGCAACTAGTTTCTGGTTATTTTAACAAATAGAAACACAATTGCTGAAGATGGATAAATTACTTTTTTTGGGTCATCAGCCTTCTGAATGGTTTGATGCGGCCTGCTGCGTATTCGTGTCCTGTGCCAACCTCTTTATCTCAGAGTAGTACTTGCAACTTACTCCTCAAATTATTTACTGGATGTATTCCAGTCTTTGTCTTCCTGTACAGTTCTTAGCTTCTACGATTCCCTCTAGTACCACCGACTTTATTCCATGAAGTCTTATCGAACATGCCACCTTCCTGACCATTCTTCTTGTCAGGAAGCAAAGGCAAAAGGGCTGCATCACTAATGCGAAGAAACAGCGTACAAGAAAGTCAAAATAAACTGCTTTGTAATTAAAAGCAAAGGTGGTGACATTAATATTGCAATGGGAATTGCATTATTAAATGAAGAGTATAGAGCGGATAGGTGAAGAGAGTACATTGAAGGTATCTGAGAGGGGGAAAATTCGTCTGATGAAGTGACAGAAGGAGAAACACGAGTCAATATAGAAGAGATAGGGGATCCAGTGTTACAATCACCATTTCAAAAGAGCTTAGGAAGACTATACGTCGAATAAGTCAGAATGGGTAAATAAAATTCGATCATAATTTGTGAAATAATTGGCGGAAGTATCAACGAGGCTGTTCACGTCGGTGCATAAAATGTATGAGTCTGGTATTATATGACCCGACAGTCGGAAAAACAGCATCCACGTAATTCCGAATACTGCAACAGCCGACAAGTGCACGAAGTATTGCACAATCAGGCTAACAGTTCGTGTATCCAAGTTGCTGATAAAAATAATGTACAAAAATACAAAGGAAAACTGAAAATCTGAGGATGCGTTAAACGGTTATCATTTTGGCTTTAGGAAAGGTAAAGGCATCAGAGAGGCAGTTCTAACGTTGCAGCTGATACTGAAAGCAAGACTAAAGAAAAGTCAAGACGCGTTCACACAATTTGTCTACCTGAAAAACGTGTTCGAAGTGTCAGTGGTGCAAGATGTTCGAAATTCTGAGACAAATAGTGCTAAGCTATAGACAAAGGAGAGTGATATAAAATATGTACAGGAGCCAAGAGGGAAAAATCAGAGTGGAAAACCAAGAACGAAATGCTCGGATTAAAATGGTGATAAGACAGAGATGAAGCCTTTCGCCCCTATTGTTCACTCTTTACATCGTAGAAGCAATGACGGAAATGAAGGAAAGGTTCAGATTCAAATGGTTGAAATGGCTCTAAGCACTATGGGACTTAAAATCTGAGGTTATCAGTCCTCTAAACTTAGAACAACTTAAACCTAACTAATCTAGGGACATCACACACATCCATGCAGGATTCGAACCTGCGATCGCGAGCAGCACCGCCTTTCCAGACTGAAGTGCCGGCCGCTGTGGTCGAGTGGTTCTAGGGACTTCAGCCCGGAACTTCGCTGCTGCTACGGTCGCAGGTTGGAATCCTGCCTCGGGCATGGATGTGTGTGACGTCCTTAGATTAGTTAGGTTTAAGTAGTTTTAAGTCAAGGGGACTGATGACCTCAGATGTTAAGTCCCCTAGTGCTCAGAGCCATTTGAACATTTTTTTGGAACCAGACTCAAGGGCCTAGAACCGCTCTGCCACAGCAGCCGGCAGGAAATTTTAAAGAGTAGAAAGAAAACACTAAATAACCTTAATGTTAACAATGAATCATTTCAACGTTAAGTGGGGATCGTCTTAAAAAAATAATGTCACATCGAAACAAGACCCCGAAGCTTATATTCCAGCTTGAAAAGAAATACTCCCAAACTGCACTTACTTTATGTAATTCGCCGGAGAAATGCATAAGCGGTGTGAGAGTTTATTACAATCTCTACAGAATTAGACTTCGTTATGCTAAATTTGAGCATATAAGTGTTATTTTATTTCTAAGTAGCACGATATTGTGATAAAAATTATGGGAGTGGTCAGGAAAAGTATTTAGACTTTTTTATCTGCCTCAAAAAAAACCTGTCTACCTGATCTATTAGGAGCTGTCTCACTATAACAACAATTATTTCATGTAGTCAGTCTCAGAGTTACTGAAAATTTAAATTTCACCCACTTGCAGCCCATTTAGGTGCCCCTTCTATGTCTAATTTGAGAAAACGCATTGCTTTATCTTAATGACCTCAAAATGACTTATTTTCTCTGTCCAAACAACAGACAACATTTGTTCGTAATACTACGTGATTTCCTCCATTTCTTGATGGAAATAAACAATATTATTACACATTACTTTATTAGTTTGATGTATCAAATGATACAAAATAAAGAGACTGAAGCTCATTTACGAACATTTTATGTGAAATGGCTTGCATCCACATCATGTCGCTGCCGAAATTTACCGATAAGCATTTCATTCGTCTAATACAGCTGTGGGAACGTAGAAACTCTTTCACGAAACGACACAGATATAAGATAAAAGCTCCATTGGTCAAGGTTACGACCAAAGGATAGAGTTACTATAAGACGCGGTAGCGGAAATGGTCTTCACGATAAACATCTCGCAAAGTATTGTTTCAGGAGTTCTGAGGTCATCTATTATCTGCCGCCATCTTTATTACCCGACCCGACGCTAGCCATTGTGTGATAATGGGGACAAAATCTCCTTCTGAAACAAAGAGAGCACAAAATGCAGACGGCGGCGGACTGGTTCTTCCTCTTTTCTTAGTCTTATGAACGGCTACTGTCGTCCATTTTAGTATCTTTTCCCGTCGGCCTACCGCCTGATCCTACGCTGTATCAAGCGGGCCGTACCACAACAATGATATGAAGAGCTGTAATCCAAAGCACTTTCTATTTCTTATCTGTCGAATTTTACAATACTGTCGAAGACTCTTTAGGTCGTGTTAGCGAGAAATAGATCAGAGGCGGAAGGAGGTGGCAGTATGCGTAAGACAACGGTAACGTGTTCATATTTGACAGTGAATGCCAGTTCTGTGGTAGTGTTTTCATCATATCGCCTTGCGAGGTTCCCCAACAAGCTACTTTTCATCCATTTTTTCTTCTTTTCTCTTTTTCATCGGTCTTCTGGCTTGCATGACGCGGCCCGACACAAATTCGTTTCCCGTAGCAACCTCTTCGTCTTAGGGTAGCACTTGCACCCTACGTGCTCCACTATTTGTTGGATGTGTATCTATCTCAGTATTCCCCTAGCGGTCCCCCCATAACTTCCTCGCCGGCCGCAGTGGCCAAGCGGTTCTAGGCGCTTCAGTCCGGCACCACGTGGCTGCTACGCTCTCAGGTTCGAATCCCGCCTCAAGCATGGATGTGTCTGATGTCCTTAGGTTAGTTAGGTTTAAGTAGTTTCTAAGTCTAAGGGATTGATGACCTCAGATGTTAAGTCGCATAGTGCTTAGAGCCATTTGAACCATTTGAACCGTAACTTCCTCCAGTCCGTAAAACTTATTCCTTGACTCCTTAACACGTGTCAATGTGTCCTGTCAACCTGCCCCTCTTCTTCTGAATGTCTACATGTTCTTCTAGTTTCCAATGCTGCGGATGACCTCATTACTTTACAGTCCATGTAATTTCCAACGTCTTTTCACAGCATCACAACTCAATCCCAGAGTCCACGATTCTGTATCACATAGTTCTCTGCACCAAACATCCACTCTCAGAAATTTCTTCCTCAAATTAAGGCCATTGTTTGACACCAGTAGAATTCTTCTCGCCAGGGGTTGTCCTCTTTGCCTTTGCAATCTGTTTATTACGTCCTACTTGCTTAGTCAGGGTAGCAGAGTTACTTCATTTCGTCTACGAAGTGCTCCACAATTCTGGTACTAATTTTATCTGTAATCTAATTTCTGCTACTCCTCATTGTTCTCACGAGTCTTCTATTTACTGTCAATCCATACCCTGAACTAATTAGACTGTTGATTCTATTCGACTGTTCCTATAAATTTTCTTATGTGCACTGATTATAACAATCCTGTCGGCGAATCTGATCATAGATTTCATTTCAACCAACATTTCAATACCTCTCCGGACATTTTCCATTGATTTTTTGGTATGTGATTGAACAGTGCAGGTGGAAGACTACATGCCTGTCTATGCTTTCTAATCCAAGCAGTTCGTTCTTTCTTTATTTTTCTCTCTTTTTTCTTGTACATTTTGCATAGAACCTGTCTTTTCCTGTAATTTACATTTATTTTCCTGAGTATCCTCTTGCACCATTTTAAACTGTCCAAGGAGGCAGACAAATCTTATGAACGTCTCTTTTATTTTATTTTTTTATTAAGTCTTGCTTCTAAAATCAATCACAACGTCAGAAATGCCTCTGTGTTGACTTTTCTTTTCCTAAAGTCAAAGTGATCATCTAATATATGATGAAATTTGTATCCTATTCTTGTATATGTTATACTTGTTAACAAATTGTATGACTGTGTGTTTGTACCTGATTGCTTGATTGTTCTCTGACTGACATGCACTTCAGGAATGAGTCATTAAACTTTTACAGAGTGCTATAAGCTTGTAGATAGACAACACCTTTACACCTCAGCATTTCCACATACCTGCCAACAGGTGCAATAATAACAGTGTAGCGTACCAGGTGTCGCCTGGGACTCTCACCGTAATTTGTCTCCGCACACGTACATTTTTAAAGTGCTCAACAAAGGAAGGCGGGTGGCACCGAGCATACCGTTAAGCTGGTGGGTCTTAGAAGAACCCCCTGCCGCTAAATTCAAGCATTTGCCGATGTCGCATGCCTCCGTGATCACGCCATAGTAGGGCGCGAAACTGGAGGTCAGAAAAAGCGTAAGCTTCCTCGGGTGCCTCGGATCTAGTTGAAATTTCGTGCGATGTTTTTGAACGGACCGTAATGGTTCTGCCCTGTACTCCAGAGAACAAACTTTCGTCACACTGCACTCCAAAGGGGTACAATCAAAATGCGTTGACCAGTGTTGGTCGACCGTAACCTTTGCAATATAGGTGTCCTGAAACAATGTTTCGATGAATCCATAAAAAACACCTATAGGTGAATAGCCGGTCGGGGACTTAAACTGCGCTCTTTCCGTGCTTGAGTCAAATGTAGATAAACATACTGTCCAAATTAACTCACCCAATGTCAGTCTTTCATATTTCTTCATCTAAACAGCGGCAGTACAGTGCTAAAGTGCATTAATTCGTGTAGCTCTCAAGAAGCATGTAGACAATATACGAACAGACTGTCAGATTTTGATATCAAAGCTGATGGATGCTGATGTGTCGCTGAAAGATTTTGAAACCTTTCTTAAAAAAAATAATCAGACATTGAACAGCTTGATGATACAGTGTATCGTATAACGTGTCTTAAGAATAAATCGAAGTTAAATTATCAGATATTATTCTGTCCAACGCGCCAGAGAGATAACACCTGTTCCCATCAAACCATGGAAGTTAAGCGCTGTCAGGGTTGGCTAGCATCTGAACAGGCTACTGTCTGGGTCTGCCGAGTGCTGTTGACAAGCGTGGTAACTCAGCCCTTGTAAGCTACTTGGTTGTGAGATAGCGACACCGATCACGAGAACAGTGTGCTGACCATATGGCCCTCTGCATCAGCATCGGTGACGCCTAAGGTCTGAGGATGACATGGCGGCCGGTCGGTACCGTTGGGCCTTTAAGGCCTGTTCGAACGGTGTTTGCTATTCTGCCCAACGCAGCCGAGTAGTCAAGGTCTGACAGCATACATCGCATTGACGTATGCCGAAACATAATTAGTAAGTTCCACCAGTGTGTTACAGATACTACTAATCTTGAAACTTATCGTATTTTCGGAATAAACTATTTTTAATAGTGCTTTTAAGGTACAATTCGCAATATTCAGGACTAGCTAAAGAAATCCAGCATTCCCTGGATATTTATTTATAGCTGTGGGTGAGACTTCGTACTCTTGGAATTTATATTTGACCTATAAATCTTCCTCGTATACAACGCTTGAAGTCACATGTTTGGGGACATGAACGAAGAGCTTGTTTGCTTGACTAACATGGGAGAGAGCGGAAAGCAAGTGATACTATGGTCCACGCCCGCAAAACACAGCGTCTGACATTGCGCTTTGTTTAAGGCCATGGTATAACATAAACTTACCGGGAAATGTAAATGTTTGAATTGAAATGGTGAATTATTAGGAATAAGTAGTTTCGGGGTGCAAAAACCCTCTTCCTTGTGGTATTTATCATCAAAATTTCCACTTCTATGATGTCACAGGGCGATAAGTAACTTTCAGCCTCTGTGAGTGAAGTGTTCTGAGGACCACGGTCTCGATCACAGATACGTCGTATCACCCTTCTGGAAGGAGTTTCCAAAGAACGAATCGAAACCTAGCATTCTTGAGTCCAAGTCTCGTCTTACGACATTCATTGTATTCTTGAGAGCACTTGGTCCTCACTCTTTTAGCCGTAATGGTGTACTGAAGAAGACTCCATTGTTTTCTATTCATTAACATGCGTAAGCAAAAATAAATTGAAACTTAATGAGTAGGCATCCAAATCACAAAACAAACTATATAATTTCGTTTTTCCTAGCAAAGAATATAACAGAACCAGTCGAAAGAAGTAAAGCAATGTAGCTACGTTTTCACTACGCAAAGTAAAATCAGTAAATAAATATATCCTAGCCAAGTAAATTCGCTGCTAGTTTATATTCGTAAAGATAAGATTGCGGCCTTCGTGTACAACGAAACTAACGGCAACATCTATTGGTTCCTTGGTGAACCAATCCATGATGGTTAAACATCCAAACTACTCCACCGTGGCCGCGCGGTGCAGCCACGCGGTGTCAGACGCCTTGTCTCGGTTCTCGCGGCTTCCCCCCCCCCCCCCCTTTCCCTGTCGGAGGTTCTAGTCCTCCCACGGGCATGGGTGTGTTTGTTGTCGTTAGTTTAGTTAGATCTAGGGACCGATGACCTCAGCAGTTTCGTCTCGTAGGACCTTACCACAAATTCCCTTCCTGGACTCAACAGACGAATTCAGAACAAATTTTAAATTACGCTATCTTTTTTTGTGTTTCAATTTTGATGAAATAAAGCCAGTATTTTGCCCCACGCTACGCTCAAATTATCTGTGAACACCCCTTTGAAAATTAGTGTAGTTATTTTGGAGATTCGCATGTTAAAACAGACAGACACGACCATTTTACAGTTGTGATATTAGTATACAGAAGAATAAATACGAATATAGACGAATAGAAGCACGAGAACATAATGTGGGCTAGTTCTGATGACGCCTTAGACGCTACAGGACAGCAGAATGTGATGCTATTGTTAGTGCATATTATATTAATGTACAAATAAAGATATTATTAAATCATAGCACTCTTCTAAAATATTTCAGTGACTAGTCAGATCTCTCCAAAACAGAAAAGAAAACAATCTAACAATATACAGATATTGCTGAGAAGCTGTTCATTCTCATAGTACCTTGACACAAAAACCACTATTGAGAAACTACTTACCGTGCCTATTAGAGCGGTTGTTTTAAGAAACTGAACTATGTTCTTACACGGTTATAGATTTTATCAAAATCGATCTACTCAGTGGCAGCGGACATGTCGTTTACTATTGATTCAATCAGGACGAAATTTTATGGAAGAACAAAACTGTGTGCCAGAAGGTGTCTCTAATCTAGGACTATTGATTTTTGGAGGCATGTGCATTACCCCGCTCTCATAAAAATTCTTCTGTCAGTAGCTTCTTTCGAACTTGCGCGATTAGAAAGCTTAGGCGGTACAGCATTTACCCGCGACAGGCGATGGTCCCAGATTCTAAGAATCAGGCCAAATTTTGAAAATTACAAAATATATCATTAATTAATCAAATAATTTTTAGAATACCTGTTCATCAACTCAACTAAAGAAGTATAGAAATTCTACAGTAGCATAGTACAACAAATGGCGTTGGAACTGCTTACACAGGATGTGTCCACAAGACACAAGAGTCAATCACAATAATTCTGGTCAACTGAAAGATAACAAATATTAGCATTCTTCAAACAATAATTACAGTCACTATCGCACCAATATTAACATGTGGATATTATATCTCGGCATACCGCATCATAACGCTAGGTATAATGAGTCGATGGCACTCAAAATTACTCTATAGCTTACAGGGAAACATTGTTATTATTATGTACAATAGGTTGTATACCACATTACAATTGGCAAGTTAAATTAAAAAAAAAACCTGAGAACAAAGATATTTAGAATTTTACCCCACGAAGTTCATGTCTATCAGAATTGCACTTAGCTTCAAACTGATCTCCGCACCTGATAACAGGGAATCACAATATTCAAACTGTAACAATTAGCAGACTGTTCTTGAAGTACAGTAATCAGTGAATTCAACAAGTATCGGGGTTAAACTTATCTACGTTAATGACTTATTAGACTTGAGGATTTGTACATTAACGCCAAGTCCGCGGAGTGACAAGCTCCAATATCTAACTAATTCCATGCATAATTACCAATATCAATAATTTGACCGAACGGTAAAACTCTTCAAGTAAATTCAAATACACT
Organism: Schistocerca gregaria; assembly: GCF_023897955.1. Classification (NCBI taxonomy): domain Eukaryota; kingdom Metazoa; phylum Arthropoda; class Insecta; order Orthoptera; family Acrididae; genus Schistocerca; species Schistocerca gregaria. The sequence continues at coordinate 283,756,929 of NC_064927.1, forward strand.
CACTGAAGTCACGAATTGAGGAAGATAACACTCGAGCACCTCAGGTGAAACATGCTGATAAATTTAATGTCCTTGGGAATGCCGTGGCTCCATAAGAAAACAACTTCCCTCCTGTGATCCACCATGGGCACCGTAGTTAACTCCACTTAAGACAATACTAGTCAGTAGTGTTGAGTCCTTAGCAGTGCGGATCTACTATCAATTCCAGAGGCCGTTCACAGGCCGGGAACAACAACACGGTCTAGACACAGTAACGTAACCTCCGACTCTGTTCAACGTCAACATGCAATAACCGTTCGCTGCCAGCAGATGACAGCGCTAGCAATGGAGAATATATATAGGGCGTCGAAGGGACGCGGTAACAGTGCAATCATTGGCAAAATGGCGCCGAAGCAGCTTTGGTGGATGACGGGCCAGAGATGATAGTGGTGAACAACGGTTGCGGAGGTATGTACAGGGGATGCAATTGTTGACCAGCTAACTGCCCTGATGATCCTAGAGGCTAAGATGGCTGTTTGTGTGTACGACTTGGAACGTTTGGAAGCAAACACCCCCCAAAAATCGTCCTTGGGTGACTTCGTCATTCTGGAACCCACAATGGATCAACATATGTATACATCTGTCCTTGGAGACTGTGCCCGCAACTACATGCAGATTGTTTTTCCTCGGCATGATGGCGTCTGCTAGTAGGACAAAGCAACGTGCCATACAGCTCGCAATATACGTGTCTAGTTCGAAGAGCATCAGGATCAGTTTACAGTACTCCCCTGACCACCAAACTCCCAGGATCTAAACCCAATCGAAAACCTGTGAGATTGGGCTGTTCGCGTCATAGATTCTCAGTCGAGGAACCCAGTCAACAGCACTGGAGTCAGCATGGCTCTCCATCCCTGTTGATACCTTCCAGAACTTCATTTTCTTCCTTCACTTCTCGCAGCTGTAAACGCTGCAATAAGTGGTTATTCAGGCTTTTGTCTGGTGGTCGCATTAATGTGGCTGGACAGTCTATAACACTTCCAACTCGCCTCTGCTAATCCAGGCCCAGTTTAGAGATACTAGCGGAGCTGTGCTGCTCTACGGCCCGCAACACAAAGCGTTCTCGAAAAATTGTTCAAATAGCTCTGAGTACTATAGGACTTAACATCTGAGCTCATCAGTCCCCTAGAACATAGAACTACTTAAACCTAACTAACCTAAGGACATCACACACATCCATGTCCGAGGCAGGATTCGAACCTGCGACCGAGCGGTCGCGCGGTTCCAAACTGAAGAGCGTAGAACCGCTCGGACTCTTTACGGCCGGCAACGCGCTCTCACTGCTCGCGCCAGACACCGCTACCAACTACAGGTGACGTTAACTCATCGTAACGGGAAAGTGGCTAAAATTGGCACAATGGGAACGGGAGCGATTCTGAATGATGTTACAGAAGATGTTGAGGAATTATGAGAATTTGTTTAAGAAATGAGAAGGGTCTCCACAGAATCGGCGACCGAAGGAACAGGTTGTTATGACGCCAGGCGTCTATAGAGGGCAACAGAGTGCAGGGGAAACCACAGATTGTCTGTGTGTGGTACAAAAGAGTAAGAGATACACTCCTGGAAATTGAAATAAGAACAACGTGAATTCATTGTCCCAGGAAGGGGAAACTTTATTGACACATTCCTGGGGTCAAATACATCACATGATCACACTGACAGAACCACAGGCACATAGACACAGGCAACAGAGCATGCACAATGTCGGCACTAGTACAGTGTCTATCCACCTTTCGCAGCAATGCAGGCTGCTATTCTCCCATGGAGACGATCGTAGAGATGCTGGATGTAGTCCTGTGGAACGGCTTGCCATGCCATTTCCACCTGGCGCCTCAGTTGGACCAGCGTTCGTGCTGGACGTGCAGACCGCGTGAGACGACGCTTCATCCAGTCCCAAACATGCTCAATAGGGGACACATCCGGAGATCTTGCTGGCCACGGTAGTTGACTTACACCTTCTAGAGCACGTTGGGTGGCACGGGATACATGCGGACGTGCATTGTCCTGTTGGAACAGCAAGTTCCCTTGCCGGTCTAGGAATGGTAGAACGATGGGTTCGATGACGGTTTGGATGTACCGTGCACTATTCAGTGTACCCTCGACGATCACCAGAGGTGTACGGCCAGTGTAGGGATCGCTCCCCACACCATGATGCCGGGTGTTGGCCCTGTGTGCCTCGGTCGTATTCAGTCCTGATTGTGGCGCTCACCTGCACGGCGCCAAACACGCATACGACCATCATTGGCACCAAGTCAGAAGCGACTCTCATCGCTGAAGACGACACGTCTCCATTCGTCCCTCCATTCACGCCTGTCGCGACACCACTGGAGGCGGGCTGCACGATGTTGGGGCGTGAGCGGAAGACGGCCTAACGGTGTGCGGGACCGGAGCCCAGCTTCATGGAGACGTTTGCGAATGGTCCTCGCCGATACCCCAGGAGCAACAGTGTCCCTAATTTGCTGGGAAGTGGCAGTGCGGTCCCCTACGGCACTGCGTAGGATCCTACGGTCTTGGCGTGCATCCGTGCATCGCTACGGTCCGGTCCCAGGTCGACGGGCACGTGCACCTTCCGCCAACCACTGGCGACAACATCGATGTACTGTGGAGACCTCACGCCCCACGTGTTGAGCAATTCGGCGGTACGTCCACCCGGCCTCCTGCATGCCCACTATACGCCCTCGCTCAAAGTCCGTCAACTGCACATACGGTTCACGTCCACGCTGTCGCGGCATGCTACCAGTGTTAAAGACTGCGATGGAGCTCCGTATGCCACGGCAAACTGGCTGACACTGACGGCGGCGGTGCACAAATGCTGCGCAGCTAGCGCCATTCGACGGCCAACACCGCGGTTCCTGGTGTGTCCGCTGTGCCGTGCGTGTGATCATTGCTTGTACAGCCCTCTCGCAGTGTCCGGAGCAAGTATGGTGGGTCTGACACACCGGTGTCAATGTGTTCTTTTTTCCATTTCCAGGAGTGTATGTGACGGGCCGCTTCAGACAGATCTCCCATAAACTGTATCTCGACGCCGTTAGAATGCCGTGCACAGTTAAATCCGCTGAAAAGTGCTCCTATCGGAGCACAAAAGAACAAAAAAATGGGAATATTTTCCTGTTTATTTAAAAGTTTCTCGCTAAAAAGGTGATTTCCAACTGCCTTATTCTTCTCAGCACCTTTAAAAGTTTTCCTAAAAATATTCGCATGTGAATACATTCGCACTCTCTTTAACATGCAACACGCCTCACACTCCCAATCCCTCCTAACAATACTTCACTCACACCCACTAGTCCACCGCTTTAAGACGCTCACAATCATCCATTCCCGCTTGTGGATTCTCACTCACTTATTCAGCACAACTCTTTATCATTATCTCTTTTTAGTCTCTCTGTCACTATCCCATGTGTCACAGCCACAGTCTTCATCGTTCTGTCCTACTGATACACTCTCTGTGTCACTGTCTCCCTCTTGTTCTTTTTCACTGTTACAGTCTCATTCATTTCTTCCCACTTCTGCTGTTTCTCCGCGCTCGAAATATCCCTCGTTGTCATTCTCACATTATCATCCTCTCATTATCACTGGCTGTCACCTACTCCCACATTCTCCTTCTCTTTATTTATGTCCTTCTGGCACTATCTCCCTCACTCTTTTCCTAGAACTGCCGTGCCACTGTCAACTACGTTCCACTGCCACTGTATCCCTCTTCTTCTCTCACACTGTCATTGTCTCCTTCTCTATCTCTATACCACAATCTCTGTCTACTACCTGCCATCATTTATTATATTTCTGTCTGTGTCCTAATGTTACTGTCTCCTTCTCTCGCAGCATAAAGAAGCCGCAAATATGTTTGCAAGCCAAAGTTTTTAGGAAAATTTTTAAAGGCTGAAAGGAAATAAAATGAGGCACGTGGTAGCCAACTTTTCAGTCAGAGTCATTTCAATAAACAGGAACATATTCCATTTCCTTGGGCTCCAGTTGAGGCATTTTTCCATTGCTTCCCTTCTTTTCATGTTACTCATATGAAAGGAAATAGATTGGTCAGTAGAACTTTGATAGTTTACTAATATGAAATTGAAATAACGCAGAACATATTTTGTATCTCAGACCGGAACCTAAGTGAAAAATAATTGCATCTGCATCAGTACTACAACATCGGGTTTACAGACCTCTTCTGCTGATGACGAAGACAATTTACAGCCTATCTCTCAGTGTTACGTCACCTTATAAACTACGTTTTTGCCTCACGCCCGATTTTATGTGTGTTCAAGTAGGGTTAACTTTGAGCCATTCTATTTCACAAACTGGTAGAAATATCAATGACTTTTCATGGATCTTCGTGATCGGGGTCTTAGGAATATGTCTCAAAAATTTCAGCCAGTTGCTGTGTGTTGTTGTCTTGGAATCCACTGCTCGTTTTTTGTGCAAGAAATGGGAAAAAAAGCTTTTTCACGTTCTCTAAGGCAGTCGCTCTCAACCTGTAGGGTGCTCAACAGTTGAAAAGTGTTTGTGTCACTAATGACACAGTGCGTAGGAGAATTTTAAACACGTTTGACGATTTACTCGAGCAGCTAATCGATAAACTGTGTAAGAAGTGTTTTGCAGTTCAAATGGAGGAAGCGACTGATATTCAGAAAGATGCTTAAGTGATTGCTTGCGTTGCTTTCGTGTGGGTTTAACATTCTAGGGAAATTGGTTTGCTGTGAGTCCAGACTGAAAATAGCCATAACTGAAAGCCTTTTTCTCGACTGTATCAATACATTTTTTGAATCAAAGCGGAATATGTTGGAATAGGTGCATTGGAGTATGCACAGATGTAATTTTGTCAGTGTCTGGAATGCATGGTGGATTGCAAGCGTAAGTTAAAGCTGCAGCCAAGTGCATGATACAGCGGGAGGCTCTGGCCTCTAAGGAACTTAGTCCACCTATTGAACAAGTGTTTCAAACGGTTACAGTAACGGTTAATATTATTAAGGCAAAATCTATAAGTTCAAGCTTATTTAAATAGCTGTGTGAGGAGATTTGGTGCTGAATACAACCAATAGCTACTTTTTAGTAATTCTCGAAGGCTTTCAGGAAATATAGTGCTCAGAAGGATATTTGAACTGAGCAATTAGGCATCCCGTATCTTAAAAGAGAAAAGTCACTCAAAATTAGACTGTTTCAACAACGGAGATTTTTTGTGGAAAATGGCTTACCTCTATTACATTTTTGAGAAACTAAATATTCTCAACACTTCACCTCAAGTTCATCAGGCAACGGTCCTATCTGGGAACGAAAAAGTGAAGGCGTACATAAAGAAATTAGAGCTGTGGTAAAACCGAATAGAAAGTGGCATGCTAGATATGTTCCGCACACTAGTGTCTCTCTTAGAGGACATATATAATCCGACACTTGCAATGGAGGTAAAAGCCTGTGTTCTTCATCATCTATAACAGTAAAAGTTCACTGTTTCAGTGACGATTTTAAAGAATTTAACTATATTCAAAATCATTCAAAAATGCTCTGCAACATAGTGTCTAAATATAAAAGTGAAAAAACAAGTTATTGATGTCACTCGTGATACTTCATTGAAGAGGAATTTTGAGTATCTGTTGGCAATGAATTCGCAAAGCCGAGCTAAAATACAGTGAAGATCCTAGGTTCTTTTGCTGCATCATACTTGTGCAAGACTGGCTATGAAGTCTACGTCTTAAACTTCGAGTGACTGTTTCTGCTCCTACATCACGACCTGAGTAATCTCAAAAGGAAACCCTTCCATCACATCGAAGTTTGTTATTTAAATTTTAAATGCTCTTGTAACCTTTGTTTGCTGAACTGTAATTGGTGTTCATTTCATTGATTCTTAATGAATGAAAATGTAATAGTGAATAAGAATTTGTTACGATTTTTGTTTAAATAATTCTTGTATTTTGTTTTCTGTTGCGTAAAATTCTTCTAAATGTAACTGCGTGAAACGGGGAATAAGGCAAATAAATTATTCAAATGGCGATGCCATTACGGACTGAAAGCGGTCATCGTCTAAAGAATTCATATTGTGATCAAAGACTGGAATAAAAAACATTTGACAGTATTCGATCACTGTTTGTATAAGCGACCATGTCGCAGTTGGTGAAATAAATTATTAAAAAATGACTATTTCTACGTATAAAGTAGGGTGGGCTCTGATACAATTTTTCCACGTGAAGGAGGACCCCAGAGGAAAAATGTTTGAGATATGCTGTTCCAAGGAACCGCCCATGAGTCAATGGTGTCTCCATTAATCCCCTAATGCCCACCATAGACCACATCAAACGCTCCATTGATCTAAGCTGGGATAATTTTGTAGTATTCATACTTCGACTCTGTACTGTTGGATAGTGAGACTAAAACGTTCCTTCCGTTAGCTATATAAATGTCCTTTGCCAACGGCTATCCAATCTACTTGTCCCTACCATTCTATCGCCAACAGAACTCACGGTGTGAGCCACAAAAAGATCCCATTGTTATTCGCGGCATTTATAACATATTGGTAAACATGCTACTGCGTGCATACCAATTCGGAACATCGTTACTTCCGACAGACCGTTGTCGAGACTAATTTAACGAGGAGAATATTTCGCTGAAAACAGAGGCCCCAGCTCAGAGAGGAGCAGAGATAATAATTCGGATGCGTTATGTGGGAGGTGTGTCAGAGTAATGGCGTTCTCCAGATATCAGGTGGGCAACGGTGTGTGAACACGGCTGCGGTCGGTAACGCGCTGCGGCCCGACCTTACACATCACGCACACACCCCGCTCCAGACGCGCCGGGCCCAAAGTTCAGCGGGTCGGGCTGCCCGACAGAACCGGCTCCTCCTTTTCGCCTTTTCTCTTCCCTGCCGTGGGCCGTGCCGCCAGACGTGTCATGGTTCTTTATGCACTCGTGGCATTCCGCTCAACGATGCCGCCGTCTCCAGCTGCGGACCGGTGCAATGCGGAAGTGCCTGTGGTTTCCGATAACTCGTCACCAGCGTCTGAAGCAACTGCAGGTCTGAATTTCCCGTCTCCATTCCCATGATCTCATCGTTCGGTTACAGGACATATTTCGTACGCTGCTCGCGGTTAAAATGGCCACTCAAAGCAGCATAGCCAATAACGAAATTTAACTTACACTCTTGTTGCAACCCTTGTTCGCAGTACGAGCAGCCCTTAGCGGCTCGTTGTCCCACAACTATTCATGACGTCGCCTTTCCGGCCTAGATCTTTTTTAATATGTGACTTGTAAGTACTGAAGATCTTTTTTAATATGAGACTTGTAAGTACTGAATCTTTTACAGTCAGTACAAACTTTAATTTTATTAATATATTATATACTTAATATGTTTTAGAACAGTTAGTTTAATTCTGAAGACAACGCTCATAGTAGCGGCGAAACCTGGTCAATTTTGACTTAATGTTTGTGACCGAGGGCTTATTTGTTCTAATATTACCCTAATCAATTAAAAGAGTATGGATTCTTTAACGCTCGTTAATATCCGATGTGTTCATCAATCACCTTTATAACCTTCATTTCTGATGGGGACACTTTCAGTGGGATGTCTGAGTGGGAATGGCGGACAATTCTTCGAGAAAAGAAACAAGCAGTTCTCCGCTGTACCTCCGAAGATGTCTCCCGCAGTCGGAGACGAAACATCAGGGGAGAGTTTTATACTTCGACCACGGCCTATCAGCCTGGAAGTTGTAAGTGAAGACAATACCGGCCGTGAAAGGCTACATACTATGATCAAACAAGAGAAGATGACTTTAGGGCTGCATTGTCGTGCTGATACAGTCATCGCATCAAACTTATTATGTGAATGTACAGACATCACACATTCATGTAATTTGATAGGCCTAGCTGGGCAATGAATCCACCTTCTTCACTGCGACTGCACAAATACGTCCGACCTCCGCTGGGAATCTAGGAAGAGCGATTAAGGAGGATACCGACAGGGGGCTGCGGCTAGGTGGCACTCGATGGGACTGTGGATCGGCCGTAGGGCCGTGAGGCAGTTGCGTAAGCACTGTCCCGCATGGCTCAGTCGTTACCGCACCTTCCTAGCAAGCAGGAGATCCCTGGTAGAATACCGGTCCGGTACACAGTTTCTCTCATCGCCGCCGATTCCGCGTAATGTCCCAATGTAGCTGACAAGCAATGATCTCTCCATTTTTTTTCCTTTGCTCCCTCCTCTCCTTCAATTTACACATCCAACCTGTTCCACTACTGTACCAACAAACAATGCTGTAAAATGTGTTAGTATCTTTCATCGTTTAGCATTGTCATAAGTGCAATACAGGACCACATCCTCATCACGCAACCCACCCCATTAGTATTTCACCAATGCCACTACATATGGTGGCAGGTAACGTTCTACAGGCGTGCGTCTAAACCAGATACATCTATCGTGACTCATAATTTCATATTACTCGTTAAAAGTCATCCACTGTCCAGTGACGTCATTCGTTACACCACCACAAGTGCTTTTTAAGTGCACCGATTGTAGCAGCGGAAACGAGAACAGCGAGAAAAAAAATTGACGATCACGGAGAAGACGAAGTTAAGGAATAGTGCTGTCAAGGAAGCTAAATAACCAATGATAGACGGAACAAGGAGGACATAAAAAGCGGACTAGCTCTGACATACAGGGCATTCATCGCCAAGAGAGGTCTACCAGTACACAATGTGATCGAAAGTATCCGGACACCTGGCTGAAAATGATTTAAAAGTTCGTAGCGCCCTCCATCGGTAATGATGGAATTCAATATGGTTTTGTCCCACTCTTAGCCTCGATGACAGCTTCCACCCTCGCAGGCATACGTCCAATCAGGTGCTGGAAGGTTTCTTGGGGAATGGCAGCCCATTCTTCACGCAGTTCTGCACTAAGCAGAGGCATCGATGTCGATCAGTGAGGCCTGGTACGAAGTCGGCGTTCCAGAACATGCCAAAAGTGTTCTATAGAGTTCAGGTGAGGACTCGGTGCAGGCCAGTCCATTACAGGGATGTTATTGCCACAGGCCGTGCATTAAGAACAGGTGCTCGGTCGTGTTGAAAGATGCAGTCACCATACCTGACTTGCTCTTCAACAATGCGACGCAAGAAAGTGCTTAAAACATGAATGTAGCCCAGTGCCGTGATAGTGAACAACACGACCACACCATAACACAACCGCCTCCGAATTTTACTGTTGGCACTACACGCACTGGCAGATGACATTCACCGGGCATTCGCCATACCCACACCCTCCCATCGGACCGCCACTTTGTGTACCGTGATTCGTAGCTCCACACAACGTTTTTCCACTGTTCAGTCGTCCAATTTTTGCACTCCGTACACCAAGCGACGCGTTGTTTGGTATTTACTTGGATGATGTGTGTCTCGACCATGAAATCCAAGTTTTCTCACCTCCCTCCTAACTGTCATACTACTTGCAGTGGATTCTGATCCAGTTTTGAATTCCTGTGCGATCATCTGGAGAGATGTCTGCATTACATATTACGACCCTCTTGAACTGTCGGCGGTCTCTGTCAGTCAAGAGACGAGGTAGGCCTGTACGCTTTTGTGCTCTACGTGTTGCTTCACGTTTCCACTTCACTATCACGTCGGAAACAGTGGACCTAGGGATGTTCAGGAGTGTGGAAATCTCGCTTATCGACGTATGACACAAATGACACCCAATAACCCGACTACTTTCGGAGTCCGTGAGTTCCGCGGAGCGCCCATTCTGCTCCCTCACGATGTCTAATGACTACTGAGATCGCTCATATGGAGTACTTGGCAGTAGGTGGTAGCACAATGCACCTAATATGACAAACGTATGGTTTTGGGGGTGTTCGGGTATTTTTAATCACATAGTGTATTAAACATAGGCTTTCGTTTGTGGAAGAAATTTCTGGGGACGTACGTTTGGAGCGCAGCATTGTGTGGTAGTCAAAGACGGACAGTGGGGAAATCGTAACAGAAGATAATAGAAGCATTCGAGACGTGCTCCTATAGGACAATTTTGAAAAATAAGTGGTTTATTAAGGTACGGAATGAGGGGTTTCCCCGCCGAATCGGTCAGGAAGGGAATATATGGAAAGCAGTGCCAAAGAGAAGGCATAAGATCAGAGCACGTCTGCTAAGACTTGAAGGAATAAGTTTCGGGTAGAGGGAGATGTAGAGGGTAAAAACTGTAAGGGAAGACAGAGATTGGATAACACCTAGCAGTTAATTATTGCAAGTTCGAACCTGATGGTTCAAATGCCTCTAAGCACTATGGGACTTAACATCTGAAGTCATCAGTCCCCTATACTTAGAACTACTTAAACCTAACTAAGCTAAGGACATCACACTCATCCAGGCCCGATGGAGGATTCGAACATGTGACCGTAGCAGCAGCGGGCGGCTGAAATGAAGAGGTTGGCACAAGAGATTTCGTGGCGACCCATATCAAACCAGTCAGAAGACAAATGACTCAAAGAGTCGACTTCGGCAGATACAGAATAACTGAAATGTCTCTGAGGTACTTGTAACTCAGGTGACATCCAGCGAAATTCCACGTTCGAAGCCACTTTGGGCTCCTAACTGACCGATTCTGCTGTTACTACTTCTCTACTGTCCACCTCGATAGCTGAGTGGTCAGCACGACGGAATGTTATGCCGAGGGGCCCGGATTGGATCCCCCGCTGCGTCGGAGATTTTCTCCGCTCAGGGACTGGATGTTGTGTCGTCTTCATCATCGTCATCTCATCACCATCGTCTCGCTAGTCGCCGAAGTGGCATCAACTCAAAATACTTTCACCAGGCGAGCGTTCTACCCGACGGGAGGCCACACGACATTTCTTTTCACTTCTCTACTGACAACAAAATACTCGCAGCCCCATCTAAATACAAGCGACCCCACCTCTCGTGATATCTACTGGTTAATTCCGCATTACGTAGGGGTGCCCAGGTACTTCTAGTCAGATACTATACTGTATATATGTAATTTAGAAGGAAGCTGTATGATTTAATTAGTGATTTGGTGATACATAGCGTGTGATATTTGGTGCACAGAACGTACACCACCACCAATAGCAACGGTTCCAAACCAATTGGGCATTGAATGGAACTCAGTTTGGATGGCAGATACGAAAAGGTCATTCTATGCTGCTTCATTTCTATACCAGAAATCATCGGTAACAGTGGCTGCCGTCTGATGGTGCACCAGCCTCTAGGCTGCCCTTGGTCAAAGTTCACAAAGGGTGAGAGACCTGCGGAATGTGTTTGTCAGGGAGACTATCGAACTACCTGTCTACCGGGGTAGGTCTGCATAGCATGGGTAACATGCATTTTGGTTTATCCTCTCTGATGTGAAAACATAGTGCAATTGTACTACGATGTTAGTGCAGTGACTATAGCGCAAAAGTTATAAAATGTCTGATATATTTAATACGAAAACAAGAGTTGTGTCGAGAAGACATAATCCAATTGCCAAGTTCTGTAAACAAGGGAAACGTGAGTTATACCATATAATAAGGAAAACAAATTGGGTATCTGTCTATGTTATCTATGTAGCTTACGTATATTAAAAACATTACACTGAAGAGTCAAAGAAACTGACACACCTGCCTCATATCGTGTATGGCCCTCACGAGCCCCCAAAAGTCCAACAACACGACGTGGTATGGACTCGATTCTGAACAGCATGTTGCAAGGCATTTCAAATATGTTCAAATGCTCTGAGCACTATGGGGCTTAACATGTGAGGTCATCAGTCCCCTGGAACTTAGAACTGTTTAAACCTAACTAAGGCCATCACACACATTCATGTCCGAGGCAGAATTCGAACTTGCGACCGTAGCGGTCGCGTGGTTCCAGACTTACTCGCCTAGAAACGCACAGCCAAAATATGTTCAGTAATGTTTATGTCTGGGGGAGGGGAGTTTTGCTGGCCAGTGGATGAGTTTAAACTCAGAAGAGTGTTTCTGGAAGCACTCTGTGGTAGTTATGGACGTGTGGGGTGTCGCATTGTCCTGCTGGGATTACCCAAGTCCGTCGGAATGCACCATTAACATGAATGGACGCAGGTGATCACACAGGATGCTTACATACCTATCAGCTCTCTCAAAGACGTATCAGGGATCACATATCACTTTAACTGCACACGCCCCACACAATTACATAGCCTCCACTAGCTTGAACAACCCCTACTGATACGGATTCATTAGGTTGTCTCCATACCCGTATTCGTCCATCCGATCGATACAATTTGAAACGAGACTCGTCCGATGAGGCAACATGTTTCCAGTCATCAACAGTCCAATGTTGGTGTTGATGGGCCCAGGCGAGGAGTAAAGCTTTGCGTCGTGCACTCATCAAGGGTACACGAGTGGGCCTTCGGCTCCGAAAGCCCATATAGGCGATGTTTCGCTGAACGGTTCGCACGCCAACACTGGTTGACGGCGCAGCATTGAAATCTGCAGCGATCTGTCACGTTGAACGATTCTCTTCAGTCGTCGTTGGTCCCGTTCTTGCGGGATCTTTTTCCGGCTGCAGCGATGTCAGAGATTTGATGTTTTATCGGATTCCTGATATTCACAGTACACTCGTGAAATGATCGTACGGAAAGATCCCTAATTCATCGCTACCTCGGAGATGCTGTGTCCATTGATCGTGCGCCGGCCAAGTTCAAACTCACTTAAATCATGATAACCTGCCATTATGGCACCAAAAACCGATCTAACAACTGCGCCAGACACTTGTTGTCTTACGTAGGCGTTGTCGACAGCAGCGCCGTATTCTGCCTGTTTAGGTAACTTTGAATTTGAATACAGATGCCTAAACCAGGTTCTTTGCCGCTTCAATGTATGTGCTAAAGTGCAATCAAAAATTTGCAGTCGAGTGTTTCAATCGAATACATGATTCTTTTCACTGATTAATGAATCTCCACTGCCAATAATGTACCAAACTTTTTGAACACCTGCAGTCTGCGTCAAAGAAATAAACTCTGATGGTTGAATACTCGCATCTTTTATCGTTAGAAGAGTATTATATTACTTACTGGTACATCAGAATACTGACGTAAACCTTGGCCACCAAATGAATTACTATGATTAATTCTCGATGTACGATCCCCCCAGTTGCTCTCCCTGCAAGCGGACTAATTTTCATAAAAATAAGTGACTGTAGTTCAGCAGTTGCGAAGTTCAGACAGTTATTGACATTGAATTTGTATTCAGGAAAACCGGAGTTTCGATCGTCGTCTGACAATTTCTATTTCGATGTAAAATGTAAACTTTCACGGCCGAAAATGCGACAGTTAATAAAATATTCCGGAGTATTATGCAGTGATCGGGTGGATTTTGCATTAAAACCCAACGTTTCGTCCCCATCAACGGTAGTAATTTCCAAGGGGGATCGTAGCTTCTTTAGTGTCCGATTCACGCCCTGATTCGCTACTGACTTCAGTAAAACTCCGTGCGCTCCTGCTCAGTGGCGTGACGTCACATGCTTTGAATACACGTGAGCAACTTGTTGTCAGCTGTCGTCGTCCGCTGTTGGTTTTATTCCAAGATGGAAAGACTTGTACACAACTTCTCCCGCACCACGATGCATTTGTCCTTCCTATTGAAATTCCTGGGCTGTATAACAATTTCTTTGGCTTCTCTATACGGCCTATCATCATATCCGCTTGTGGCTGCCAGAACTTGAGTCCTATCAAAATAAATATGGTGGTCCCCAGGCTGGAAGGCATGTTCCGCATAGCTGATCTGTCAATCTTTTCCCTTCTACAGTTGTACTATTCCAGCCGTTTTTTATCGCTCTTCTGTAGTAGCCACTTACACCTCCCCGCAGCTATACGGAATGCTATAAATTGGTCCTTTTTCCAGTGCCTTGCGAGCGTCCTTGGCCAAGGTGAACTTGTATTTTCGAGGTGGCTTTGCAGATTACCACGATGTGCCGTATCGTCAAGATTTTTCCTGTGCAGTCAGTAACGTCCTCAACGAAAGGCAGGAAACTTCCAGTATCACGGGCACTTGCGCATCGCTACGGTTTTTGCGCGGCGGTCTTAACGCTCCTTTTAACTCATCGGAAGAATAATTATTCTTGAGCAATGCTTTGGTGGGGTGTTTCAATTGAGCGCCAAGATGCTCTAGTTTGCGAATGTTCGCTGCTCTATCTGCCAATTTTTTTGTGCTGCCTCGGTTTTGTTGTGGGTGGGGGTTCGAATCCCGGCGTAGGTAACGGTCTCTGTGCGTGATTTTCGGTAATCTGTTTGGCTTAAGCTATGACTTTCTTTCTTGAAACTAGTACAGTCAGAAAATTTAACCTTCTGCCTGCCCCCTCCAACTGAAACTTCGGAATAATCTCTCTGGCAAGATTTTGAAAATGAATTCGTTTCTGTTTGTCATGGATTCCAGAAACAAACTTATCAACTCTGTGGAGCTGTATCTTCGGTTTTTCGTTGGCAGTTTCAAATGTTCGCTCCTCGAGTTCTTTTACATAAAGAAATTCTCTATAACTGTGCTTAAGGGTCTCCAAACCACGCGGTCCGACTATTAGCACAACACGTCGTTCCTTTTAAAAACTTGGGCCTGAGGTAATTCTGAACCTCTATATCAAATTTACGAGATTTAATGGCGGGAAATGCTCGAGTAACCCTTCGGATAGCCCACCACCTACTTCATTAGAAATACAGCGCAAAGGCCGCGACGTTTCCTTTCTGTATTGGACTGACGTTGACTGGACATCAAACAGTAACCCCACATATTCTACCTCTAAATAAATTTTGCTCGCTGGTCAGTTAGGCATTTCACTGGGCATCGACGTACTCGTGTTCAGAATGGAAGGATTACTACTTTTGGTTGCCTTCGTTTGTTGCCCGGGAGCGGACTGGTTTCCGCTCCTCCGTCAGCCAGCTGCCGTCGTGCGACAGGTGTTGGGCGAAGCATCGCTGCCCGCGGGACGGAATATTCAGAGCTGTGCTTCGAGGCACCTCCATAAATTCTAGCCGGCGACCTTGACGACGGCGTGACCTCACTTCGAAAAAAAGTAAGACGGGGCGTTTCCAGTAATGGCATTTGGAAATTTCGTATTTTTATTGAAACGAAATGTCTAGATATTTTTATTTTCGGGCTGTAAGACAATATTTCGTCGTTGACCAACACCACAAAGACTCTGAGCAGAATCAATTTAAAAACCAAAACTTGTCATGCGGGAACAGTAGTCTTTAACTCGTTTTCTGAGGACACTGTCTGCACGGTCTTCTGCATCATTGTTATGAGAATTTCATAGATTTCCAATGATTGCCGCACATAGTTCTCTATGATGTCTTGTTCTCATGCAGTGGTCATTTGTAAACTAAGACGCTGTACGCAAAAAACGTAAAACATTAAGCCTCTCCCAGTGATATCCTACTCTTCGTTCCAGCAGAGTAAGATACGCCGGAGAGCTATTCTGAAGTGAAGATTCGAGTGTTTGGAGATACTGGCGGAAGATGTGAAGGCAAACTGTAAAACTTGCCTCGATAGCTCACGTAGGTGCGTTGTACGGGAACTGGAAGGTTCCACTTCGACGCCTTTTCCAAGTGGCCTTCAGCAAGGTATTGTACTTACTACCAGCCATTACCGCTTTCAAATTCAACTACTTTGTTAACAGTGTCACTGAACTCTTGAGTGGATGAGATCAGTAGGGAGAGGGGAGCAAAAAAATATATCACTGTACTGAACTGCTCTTCGTACGCCGATACCAGCCGGTAGGAATTAAAATAAAACTTCAGTTAATGAACAGTATCAACATTCGTTAATAACAGTAGTTTTTCTACTTCGGTTCCCGCGGTGTGCTGTTTAAGTAGCATCTTAGAGAATTCACACTGATATTAATATCAAACAATGATAAAACGAATTGTAACTATGTGGAACTAATAGTTATTTACTTGTTAAAAAATGTGTCAGTAAACCTCTCTCCTTAAACTGCCCCACCGCCCCCCCTCCCCTTCGCCCCAAAATTGAACACAGGTTTCGTGTCTCCTCTGACGGTTTTGGGACTGTTTCAACCAGCAGCGAAGCATATTGCTGTCGTATTTCAGAATATAAACTAGTTAATTTTGTCATTACTCCTCCCTTAGTAATATTATCGCATGACAAATGTCCATTGTCACAGAGTATGACTTATCGCAATCCAATTCACTCTAAAATCATATTTAAGGAAACACCAATATCTTGGTATGAAATTGTGATTTAAATAACTAATTTCAGAATGACAACATTTCAGCCAATATTATCGATCTAACCGGAGTTGTGTTTGCATCAATATGCTTTCCCTGTAACAAGCGAGGTGGAGCAGTGGTTAGCACACTGGATATGTATTCGACAGGAGGACCTTTCAAATTCGCGTAGGATCTTCCTGATTTACATTTTCCGTGATTTACCTTCAGACAAATGCCGCGATGGTACATTTGAAAGGGTTCGGCCAACTTCCTTCCCGATCCTTCGCTAATCCGATGGGAAGGATGACCTCGCTGTTTGGTCCCCGCCCCAAAATCAACCAACCAGTCAACCTCTCTTCACTGCTTTGATCCCAACTGCTGGTGCAATGCCTTTAAAAGTTTTTATGAACAGAAATGACGAAATACACTCTGCAGATCACATTTCTTATTTTCAAATTACCGGTTTTGCTCCAGCCATCTGCCTTCTGTTCATTTGCCACAGCTACGGTCGCAGGTTCGAATCCTGCCTCGGGTATGGATGTGTGTGATGTCCTTAGGTTAGTTAGGTTTAAGTAGTTCTAAGTTCTAGGGGACTAATGACCATAGCAGTTGAGTCCCATAGTGCTTAGAGCCATTTGAACCATTTGCCACAGTTGCAATGTAAACTGTTGATACAGAACTGCAACCGCGTTGTCAATGAACTTCCAGTTCTATATCGACAGTTCGCTATGTAACTGTAACAAATGATCTGAAAATGGACAGCTGTCTCGAAACCGGTAGTACGAAAGTAAAGAAAAGGAATCTCTAGACTGAGATTGGGCAGTTTTGCACAAATTAAGTTCACTGGCACTTCCTAACGACGGGCATGTTTACTTTTGAATAATGATATTTATGAACTGTAAGACTCGTAGAGTCCTAGAGCTATATGACACAGGCCACAAATAAAGAACAACAGTGGAACTCGAAATCTTGAATGTTATACATGATGAGACAGGAACACTACAAAGAATGCAAGAGCCAAAAAATGCAGTAGTTAAAGTGAAAAACGTGAAAAGATAGGTTCAGATACAAAACTAGACGAAAAACGTTTTACACCAAGAAGGAATACTAGAAATATTGAACTAATGCAACAAGGTAAATTACAATGACAAATGGTCAGAAAACCTTACTGCAATGAAAATGATTCCTTTATTACATAAACAGGGAGCCGAGAAAGCCCGTAAGCACAGAGCGATTAGCCACACGAAGCCGAATTTATGTTAAGGATCACGAATGACGGACTGGAAAGAGGTAATGGAGGACAATTTGGCTCAGGAACAGTTTGGTTTTAAAAGAAATGTAGGCACAAAGTATACAACTTTTGGGAGAGAGGTTCACTGAAAAGCGAAGAATGTATTGGTGTATCATAGATTTCGAAAACACTTTTGATAATGTGACCAAAAACTATAAAGAAGAAAGACGAGTGGGTTGGAAAGCAGGAAATTTCTAAAGATGTTACGTACAACGAAGTTGTGCAGCACTTTTTACATGAACTACGCTACTGGCCATTAAAATTGCTACACCACGAAGATGACGTGCTACAGACGCGAAATTTAACCGACAGGAAGACGACTCTGGGATATGCAAATGATTAGCTTTTCAGAGCATTCACACAAGGTTGGCGCCGGTGCGAGACCTACAACATGCTGACATGAGGAAAGTTTCCAACCGATTTCTCATACACAAACAGCAGTTGACCGGCGTTGCCTGGTGAAATGGTGTTGTGGTACCTCTTGTAAGGAGGAGAAAAGCGTACCATCACGTTTCCGGCTTTGATAAAGGTCGGATTGTAGCCTATCGCCATTGCGGTTTATCGTATCGCGACATTGCTTATCGCGTTGGTCGAGATCCAATGACTGTTAGCAGAATATGGAATCGGTGGGTTCAGGAGGGTAATGCGTAACGCCTTGCTGGATCCCAACGGCCTCGTATCACTAGTGGTCGAGATGACAGGCATCTTATCCGCATGGGTGTAACGGATCGTGCAGTCACGTCTCGATCCCTGAGTCAACAGATGGGGACCTTTGCAAGACAACAACCATCTGCACGAACAGTTCGACGACTTTTGCAGCAGCATGGACTATCAGCTCTGAGACCGTTGTTGCGGTTACCGTTGACGCTGCATCACAGATAGGAGCGCCTGCGTTGGTTCAAATGGCTCTGAGCACTATGGGACTCAACTGTTGTGGTCATCAGTCCCCTAGAACTTAGAACTACTTAAACCTAACTAACCTAAGGACATCACACACATCCATGCCCGAGGCAGGATTCGAACCTGCAACCGTAGCAGTGGCACGGTTCCGGACTGCGCGCCTAGAACCGCAAGACCACCGCGGCCGGCCTGCGTTGGTGTACTCAACACCGAACGTGGGTTCACGTCATATTTTCGGATGAATCCAGGCCCTGTTTACCATGATGGTCGCATCTGTGTTTGGCGACATCGGGGTGAACGCACATAAGAAGCGTGTATTCGTCACCGTCACACTGGCGTATCAGCCGGGGTGATGGTATGGTGTGCCATTGGTTACACGTCTCGGTCACCTATTGTTCACATTGATGGCACTTTGAACAGTGGACGCTACATTTCAGATGCCTTCCGACCCGTCGCTCTACCTTTCATTCTATTGGTGCGAAACCTTACATTTCAGCAGGATAATGCACGACCGCAAGTTGCCGGTCCTGTACGAGTCTGACTGGATACAAAAAAATGTTCGTTTGCTGCTGTGGCCAGCACATTCTCCAAATCTCTCACCAATTGAAAACGTCTGGTCAATGGTGTGGCTCGTCACAATACGCCAGTCACTACTCTTGATGAACTGTGGTATCGTGTTGAAGCTGCATGGGCAGCTGTACCTGTACACGCCATCCAAGCTCCGTTTGACTCAATGCCCATGCGTATCAAGGCCGTTATTACGGTCAGAGGTGGTTGCTCTGGGTACTAATTTCTCAGTATCTATACACCCAAATTGCATGATACGTAATCACATGTAAGTTCTAGTATAATATATTTCTCCAATGAATATCCGTTTATCAACTGCATTTCTTCCTGACGTAGCAATTTTAATGGCCAGTAGTGTGCATCCCCTCACAAAAGAATGAAGGAATGTAGAAGGGAAAGAGGAAACGAAATGGAACTTCAGGATGACAGAATAAGTGATGTTAAAATGGCTCTGAGCACTATGGGACTGAACATCTGAGGTCATCAGTCCCCTATAACTTAGAAATACTTAAACCTAACTAACCTAAGGACATCACTCTCATCAATGCCCGACGCAGGATACGAACCTGCGACCGTAGCGGTCGTGTGGGTTCAGACTGAAGCTCCTAGAACCGCTCGGCCACTCCGGTAAGTGATGTTATTTCCATGATTTCCTGACTGAAATTTACAAAAAACGTATCTGCATGCGTCTGTTTTCAGTATAACGTTATACCTCCTCAGTCTGGATATGGTTGGAGAGGGCCTCATAAAGCTGTTGTATCCTCACCAGGGGCAAGCTGGCCCACAACTGTAGATGTCCCACATACAGACAGACACTGCGACGAAGTTGACACCCGAAGTGGTCCGAAACACAGTTTCATCGCTGCATATCTGGCGATCTCGCTAGCTACGAGAGTGCCCGAGTAACAGGCAGGCAGTTGATAGAGGTACGCACCGAGCGTTGTCCTGTTGAAAAATAGCACCACGATACCATCGAGACGTAACAGTTATGGCAATGTTCGTTGATGTGAAAAATACCGAGTTTCTCTGTGGTTCGGAGCCGATTTGTTACAGTAGCCATTACTCTCTACCCCCCCCCCCCCCCTCCTTCCCGCCCTCATCGTTGTAGCTTTCTGGGTATGTCAGTTCAAAGGCACGGAGCGTATAGCACCTCCAATAGGCGCTACTCCGTTCAAACCAATCTTAGGACTGATGACAGCTTTACTTTTTTCAGCATCCCAACAACTCAAGAATTCCAGACGCTCTTATAGATTTGACATCTGACAATACCTTCACAAACTATTCTTTCGACAGAGTATTGAATATAATGGACCTAATACGAACGAGCAAAAATTTGTGCGATGTCCAGTGCTGTCAGTCAGATTTTAAAACCACGAATTTCGTCCCTACCCCTCTGATAAATGGCTCGCTCACAGAGGCATATCTCATTTCCATACGGGCATAGCACAGGTAACACAGCAGCTCGAGCGCGCTGCGTTATATATAGTACGGATAGACCCCCACCTCTCAAAACTGACTCGTTACGTACACCAGGCATTAATTACCTCGGAGTTCCGCCGGCAACCTTTCGAAGCGTTGGCATTCCGAGAGACTCCGTGCCGTAAACAGATCTCGGGCCCTATTATCTGTACGTAGCGTTACTCTGAGGAATCACGTAATAATGGCCAGATTACGTGCCAAGCTCTCAGCCATCAGGCGGTGTGGAAATATCGCACAGAATCCTCTCCAGTGACGAGTTTCATCTTCATACCAGCGTCCCTGGCTACAAACCGAATGACTCTTTTGCGAAACAGATCAAACTCTTCGGACTCCTACGGTTGTGTAGTAAAGGAAGAAAATGAACTTTTTTGGAGCCGATACAGGATGGTATGTTCTTTCCGGAAAACAGCCCATTTCCCGCTCTTACACAATTTCCACGTGATGCGTTGCTCTAGGTGGAACTACGGATTCAAAATAATCGTGTATTTTCGAAAAAATAATTAATTCATCTTGTTTTGTATAACCAGACAAGAGTCACTGACTTTACTTTTCACTTCACATCGCTCTTCCTCAATATGCTTTTTTTTCTTTCTTTGTGGAATATCTACTCTAGAGCTGTGCAGGGCATTGTACTAACATATTTTCTCTCATAATTCGTGAAGTAACTCTTTATGACTGGAGGCTGACTCAGTTTTTCAGTGAAACAAGTAGGAAGTTTCAAGACACAAAACATCGTCACCTTGATCCCGGTGTTAGCTGATAGTTTGAGTAGTGTCACATTGCAAAATAATGTGTGTGTAGTGTTTGAAGTGTGTATGGTCATCGGTACTAAGAAATGAATGAACTGTGTACAGCTAGCTTTCTACACTGTTAAATAACTTCTCTGTTAAAAAGTATTGTACAATAGGGACACAACTAATGAGATTGTGCTGTTTTAAACAGACTGGACTTGTATTCGGGAGGATGTAAAAACTGCCATCTCCATATGGCAATCTAGTATTCGTTTAGAACTGACCCACAGACCTCCCCCCGTCGGAGGTTCGAGTCCTCCCTCGGGCATGAGTGTGTGTGTTGTCCTTAGCGTAAGTTAGTTTCAGTTAGACTAAGTAGTGTGTAAGCCTAGGGACCGATGACCTCAGTACTTTGGTCCCATAAGACCTTACCACAAATTTCCGAGCATTTTGACCCAGAGACGAAGAAAACTATTACTACTATTTCTACTACTACAGCCATAGTTGTAAGTTTCAGCTGATGTAGCGAAGAAGTGTGCTAACACTGATCTGAAGTTATCAGTCAGTCACAGCTGAAAACTGTGATTGTAAAAGTGAAACTAATGACTGTCGGGATGTTGTATAAGAAATTGTTAATTTAATGTTTAAATAAAGTTGCGGACACTATTCACATTTCAAGTAAAGTAACTTGTTTTCATACAAGGAAGCGTGCGAGTTGTTTTTCTGTTGAAGAGAAATTAATATATAAATATCTTTTTTTGCTAAATTATTTCATTACCGTTAGACTAAATATCCGAGGAGACAGCAGATTTTAAAAATACCTGTAACAAGAGAAAACGAATTCAACTTTAGTATTAAATATTAATGTTTCATCAAAACAGAGCTGTACGGATTACTAACATTGCTGAGAGGATTCTTTGGTTGTCATTATACTGCTTCTTTCAAGGGAGCTGATAAAATGACATGTGTGTTCATTCATTTTTTCAGTTTCCGCGGACATGTCTAACCTGATGCAGGAAATGTTTGGCGAACACAACACCTCAGGTGATCGTTTGACTAAGTCTTTGGTCTTGTTCGTCTGTGTGCGAACCTCATTAGCAAAAAAAATATTGAAAATATTCAAATAAGAACCTGTCGATTTTCATGGGCTTGTTTTATAAGCTTGACAGTAGCTCTCAAACTTTAGCTGGAAAGGTTACTACAAAGGCATTATGCATCACGAGGTACCTAGCTCACAATATACCAGGATCCGTGTTCCAAATCATACCACCTACTGAATCTCGCGGTAAGACCGCAGTGCTGTAATTAGAAAAATCCTGGCTCACAGAAAGAGATAGTGACAGTCTGTTTTTCCTCACTGTACGCGAATGGAATGTGAACAAAAAAATAACACAAGGATACACAATAATGGCGGACAAGTGCTGTGCCGACTGAGCTACCCAAGTACGAATCACGACTCTTCCTCACAGAATTACTTCCGGAAGTAATGTCTCGAGTTCGAGTGTCGATCAGACACAGAGTTTTAATATGCCAGGAAATTTCATAAGGGCACACATTCTACTGCCGAGTGAAAAATTCATTTGGGATACATCTCCAAGATGGTGACGAAGCCCTGTCACAGCACTATCGTTTCTTTCGTTTCTTCGAGGAGTACTTCTACCGCACGTTTCGCAGGTCTTCTGTGAAGTTTGGAAGGTAAGACACGAGGTACTGGCGGAAGTAAAGCTGTGAGGAGAGGTCGGGAGAAGTGCTTGGGTGGCTCTTCGGTAGTGTGCTTCCCGGCGGCAGATACAGCTCCCGAATTCGAGTCTCGGCCCGACAGCCAGTTTTAACCTGCCAGGAAGGTTCATATCGCCGTCCACTCTCCTCCAGAGGGAAACCTCATTCCAGCCTTAGATGTAGATTGTGACGTTGCAAGTAGTTGCTATATCGAAATTCGATTTTTGTAAATCCCTTATCGATCACCACCGCAGTGTCACTGCTTAATGTCATAGGTTACAAAAGTGGAAGTAGGTGGAAGATAATGACAACAATACCTTCTTTACTGTCAAATTCAAAGTTTTACACTTCACAGGAGCAGTGCTCAGCATTCAGGAACGAGATCCATTAACTACCACTACCTTAGATGCGCGGTTAAAAGTTCACTCACGAACTCAAGTACTTATGCTTCCCAGTCAATAAGTGGCACTCCTTTCACCTAGGTTAGCGAAGGAATGAAGTGAGTAACACTGTTTCCAATGCAATATGGAGTAGCTGCTCTCTGAGTGTTTGCTGGCAGGCTTCCTCCGACATTAAACAGAAGCCGAGTGTCGCATCGTAAGCAGTATCGGCCAAAGTGGCGCTAATTTTATGCGCTGGCGTCTAACGATTTCAGCAATAATCTGCGGCAGATGTTGGATGATACTAAAGACTGGAAATGCCAAGAGGCGACGCAGCCACTTTGAAAGTAATAACAGACCAAGATGGAGCTTCGGTCGGAAAGGTTAGCCGCCCACTAAGAAGTAAATCAAATCGCTCGCCGCCGCTATCAGAATAGCATGCAAACGGTAGGATCCGGCGTGTTTGCGTAACGCACGCCTCAAACACAGAAGACTTAATAGACATTCTCTTTTCTGATGGATGACGCGGTGCTTCACAGTAATCTGTCCGCAATTACCTGCTATACACACTGCCTTCAAGTTCGTACATAAAATGCGGAGCTCGGATCACGACCGTGGAATAATGTCTGCCATCTGTTCTTGCTGCTGTCTTCAGTAACACAGGAAATGAAATGAAGAACGCCTAATGCCCTTCTGGTATTACTTGGTACAAACTGTAGGAAGCTAAGTAAGACAAACCTGAGACATTCTCTGTGAAAATAAGTACAAGGAAGGGTTTTTAGTAACTAACAAGCTGCAAAAGTCGCATCGGTTTCTTTGAAATTTTAGGGGTAATATATTACTTCTCCAAGAAAATAACCTAGACTTAATGTCAAATATCAGTAAGATGATAACAATAACATTATTGTTAACGCCAAGAGGTCGAGACGGCAAAATAATAATCTTATTGACAGTCAAAGATTATAACTCTTTTCGTCATTAAGACCTGTTCACGACATTAATATTCTCCTCTCAGACAGCAATTTTCACTATAACATTTCAGTGTGGAACGATAGACAATACACAGAAAGGTGATTGATAAGGATAGGCAATATACAGAAGGGAAATAGACGAAATTGTTTAATAAAATGAGAACTTTGGTGCAAGGTTTCACTACACATAGGAACATAGGAGGTCTTTCGAATATGGCTGGTATGTATCTTTTAGTCTTTATATGTGTTGACTATGACTTGAAAAATCTAGATACGGCATTTACATGATACCTACACTACTGGCCATTAAAACTGCTACACCAAGAAGAATTGTAGATGATAAACGTGTATTCATTGGACATATATATTGTACTACAACTGACATGTAATTACATTTTCACGCAATTTAAGTGCATAGATCCTGAGAAATCAGTACCCCGATAAACCACCTCTGGCCGTAATAACGGCATTGATGCGCCTGGACATTGAGTCAAACAGAGCTTGGATGGCGTGCTCGCGTACAGCTGCCCATGCAGCTTCAACACGATACCACAGTTCATCAAGAGTAGTGACTGGCGTATTGTGACGAGCCAGTTGATCCGCCACCATTGTGCAGACGTTTTCAGTTGGTGAGAGATGCGGAGAACGTGCTGGCCAGAGCAGCAAACGAACATTTTCTGTATCCTGAAAGGCCCGTACAGGACCTGCAACATGCGGTCGTGCATTAACCTGCTGAAATGTAGGGTTTCGCAGGGATCGAATGAAGGGTAGAGCCACGAGTCGTAACACATCTGAAATGTAACGTCCACTGTTCAAAGTGCCGTCAATGTGAACAAGAGGTGACCGAGACGTGTAACCAATGGCACACCATACTATCACCCCGGCTGATACGCCAGTGTGGCGATGACGAATACACGCTTCCAATGTGCGTTCACCGCGATGTCGCCAAACACGGATGCGACCATCATGATGCTTTAAACAGAACCTGGATTCATCTGAAAAAATGTCGTTTAGCTAATCGTGCACTCAGGCTCGCCGTTGAGTACACCATCGCAGGCGCTGCTGTCTGTGATGCAGCGTGAAGGGTAACCGCAGCCATGGTCTCCTAGCTGATAGTCCATGCTGCTGCAAACGTCGTCGAACTGTTCGTGCAGATGGTTGTTGTCTTGCAAACGTCCCCATCTGTTGACTCTGGAATCGAGACGTGGGTGCACGATCCGTTACAGTCATGCGGATAAGATGCCTGTCATGTCTTGGCATCCAGCAAGGCATTCCGTATTACTCCTGAAACCCACCGATTCCATATTATGCTAACAGTCACTGGATCTCGATCAACGCGAGCAGCAATGTTGCTATACGATGAACCGCAATGGCGATAGGCTACAATCCGACCTTTATCAAAGTCGGAAATGTGATGGTACGCATTTCTCCTCCTTACACGAGGCATCATAACAACGTTTCACCAGGCAACGCCGGTCAACTGCTGTTTGTGTATGAGAAATCGGTTGGAAACTTTCCTCATGTCAGCACGTTGTTGGTGTCGCCACCGGCGCCAGCCTTGTGTGAATGCTCTGAAAAGCTAATCATTTGCATATCACAGCATCTTTTCTGACGGTTAAATTTCGTCTCTATAGCACGTCATCTTAGTGGTGTAGCACATTTTATGGCCAGTAGTGTATTTCAAAATCGACCAATTCTTTCGTGATTAATGCAGATAGCTACATGGAGATAATTTATGGTACAAGGGGCGTTCTACAAGTAATGAAACACATTTTGTTTCTCGGTCAAATTCTGTTGAAAAATTGCGGAATTTTCTGTGGGATATCGTGGAATATTACCGCTTCAGATCCTATAGTTACATAAAATTCCGACATTTGGTGGCGCTATACATAGCCTTCATAATGGCATCTGTAATGGAGGTCCATTCCATACAGGAGTTGTCACTCAGTTTCCTTGGGCATAAAAACCAGAACTCCGTAGTTATACATATGCGCTTGCCGAGTGTCTGCGGTGACCTGGCAGTGAAAAAATGCACAGCGAGTCGTGGGCGAGGCACCTGTCATCATCGCAACGTCGCATTAACCTGTCCGATCTTCCACATACCAGCTGGCCGCACACAGGTGTGACTCCTGCGACGTTGGAACCGTGAGGACACTCTCATTCGAGTTGATCAACGGATCACAATCGAACACTCTCCCTGCTCAACTCGACGTCTCATTTGGTAGTGCTGACACATTCTTCACCTGTTGGTTTACTCAATGGAATGTGCCCACTGGGTTCCTTGCCACCATAAAGACAATAAAGAACAGCGAAGGAATTGCTAGTGCGCTACGAGGGTGATGATGAGAATATTTTGTCGAGCATCGTCACAGGTGATGAAACACGTGTTTACAATTCGAACCGCAAACAAAATCGTATTCCATGGAGTAGCACCACACTGTCGCTTCTTCGAAGAAAAAATTCAAATCCGCGCCGTCAGCAGGTAAGGTCACAGCGGCGGTCTTCTTGGGCTTTGAAGGGTTATTCTGTTTGATGGCCTCCCTCACGGCGCAGCGATCAACTCGGAAGTGTATGCTAACCTCAATAAATTTAAAAAATGAGTTCAGCATGTTCGTCGCCACAAAAGTGCATACGAACTTCTATTTTTCCTTGACAACGCAAGGCCTCACATAAGTCTGCGCATCAAAGAGGCGCTCAGAATGCTTCATACGGCTTTACTTTCTCGTCACCATACAGCCAGAGTCTCGCACCTTCCGTCTGTTTGGCCCAATGGAGGATACAATCCACGGAAAACAGTACGGGGATGCAATGAAGGTTGTTGATGCAACAAGACGTCGACGCCCACGTCAGCCGGTAGAGTGGTACCATGAGGGCATCAAGGACATCCCGGTAATGTGGCGTAAGGACGTTACATTAAAGGGACGTTATTTTGAAAATTAGAGTGGTGAAAACTTTGGTGTGTTGGAATTGTAAATAAAACCAACCTGCTTTTAGAAAAAAAAGACATGTATTGCATTGCTTGCTGAACGACCCTCGTACAAAGCATTGTATTATTGTAACGTTTCTCACAAAAATTCAAATGCAAAGTAAAAATTTTTTTCATGTATGTCAGGATCTAAGTTTTAGTTTATTTCATTAATTTACTACAGTTACTCAGGGATCAACTACCAGGTTACAGTTCAACGGATTTTCCGTACTGTTCCCGGTGAATCCTTGAATTTTATATCACATGCCGTTGTTTTTATCTTAATGTGGAAAACAGCGAGCTGCACCGTCGTTCGGAGGATATGATAAACACGTATGTCCGCCCATAACTGACTGTTGGAGGAGGGCAGCGGCTTATCATTTCTAATAATCCCATACCTACTCAAACTTTCCTTACCTTAAAGGTATGTAGTCAGGGCATGTTATCTGATTAAAGACATTTGAACTGAAAGAAAATTCTAAATACAGAAGAAACATCCAATATTTCTCTTTCGTTTTAGACGCAAATGTCAAAGTTTTAATCTTTGTTGTCGATGATAAGGATAGGTAGACACAGGCTACTCTGAGAACAGCGCAACTGAAAGGAAGTCAATGTGCGAAAACGAAGAAATGTTTCTCTTCCCTGTGGAATCGTGGGGGAGATAGAAATTTAAAAATAGTTTCTAAATTGTGGCATATCTTTGATTACAGTTCTCATGATCAAATTTGAAATCGTAGCAGAGTTGCGTAAATCACTTTTTTTCACCGTCTTCATCCAAACATGGCTCCCATTCTTTTATGAACTAAGTAAAGAAAAGACGGTGAACACTGGTGTCTCTCCTTCTCTTACATTTCCTGTCGTAAGTTTGAGGTAGAATATCATTGTCTACTTGACCGAGTAAAAATGGGCATGGATAACTTTTTACTTTGCAGTTACCAGTTTTAGAAACGTGTATAAAATATAGACTACGAAACAAAAACGATTGGAATCTCAGAAGTGTCCATTAGAGAGTTATCTGCCTCCCAAACTGCTGTAAAGGCCTACGCTATAATAACATACATGAGATTCCAGTTTGTTCATGATATATGCTAAACGACGAAACCAGTACGCCAATTTGATTAATGGGAACAAACTGCTGACCAAAAAGGAACATAGCTGTAGCTCATAGACACATTAATCCACCGTTTCTGTTAGTTCGCTCTAGTGGCTTTGACCGTGACTATGCTTAAAAGGTTTTGTTCTCATTTCGGTACTTTATCCACAGGCGCAGAGTATCGTTGTCATAGCGAGTGAAACCCATTAGAGCAAAAATAAGTTTGTCGATACTTTCTGTTTTCGTGACATAAACCTGCACTGTCCTCCATTACTTACACTAGCCTCGAAGACAATTACTTCTCTGTCGTTATACTCAGTACCATACGTTTTTGAGGTAGACCAAAGCTATGGGTGCACTTTGTACATAACTATATTCCTGCTCGCATTGGATATCACTGCGCTTTTAATTGTTAAAAAAAGTATAACGAGTTACTGAAATTTACATTATTTTATTTACAGCGATTGATCCTCAATCTTAACTCTCTCTCTCTCTCTCTCTCTCTCTGCAGGAGCCTAACTTTGAATTTATACCGTCAGTAGAGCTCTGAGAGGCGAAACAGAGGGAATAGTTATGTATTTTTCATAAAAAGAAGAAGGAAGAGAAGATTCTACGCCAGCATAATCAACAATTGTGTCTCTAAGAGACGAATCACCATCTTGGACTGGACAGTATTAGGACATGAAGCAAAAAAAGAAACGATTCCAACTCTCACAGTGAGAAATTTAAGGATACCATGAAAATTGTAACCTTTGATGTGGGTAAGAGGTTTGACCACTGCTCCCGTCTAATGCCAACAAAGTGTCGTGACCAGTGAGCCTCGTCGAAAATATTTCGTCATTTCGTCGCAACTCAGCACAGGTTTAACGGCATTAAGTTCCTAAAAAGAAGGGTGTAATGAAAAGAGGGTAACCGGGGGGAAGAAGCTGGACTCCGAAACGCGTCGTGACGGATAAATGTAAAATTTGGTGGCTAGTAGCAGAATGTTTTTGTTATCTGAAAAATACGCAGCTACTTACAAGGAAATTTAATTATGTGTCAACAGTTTAGTAAACGTGGTATTAAATCGGTATATGGAAGGCGACAAACACGGCATGATAGCTAAGATGAAACAGAAATGATTTGTACAGAAGCAAATGAATAGTTTGTACGTGGACTCATTGGCATCATGCACACGATATCCACCGCGACCGCATCGGTAACATCGTGGACAATGGTACACCTCAATGCAACTGCGCAGGATACAAAATCTTCTGGTTCTCTCCTAGACTGGTATTAGTCATTAAACTCGCAGCATGACATACCATTCGCGGGCTGGCGTTCTCTGTTCTCCCAAAGCACTTGGTGGCCTCTCGACAGTAGGAGAAAGGAGACAAAAGACCATTTACTCATTTCTTTATAGTGCTGAGGGATATTTGTCTCAGTAGGAGACACCGTCAGGTGGCTTGCGGAGTACGGATGTAGATGTAGATGTAGATATGAGTAATGTGCATTAGTTCCATTAAATCTGTATGTGAATGGGAAGGGAACTAAATTACCTAGAGTTATGTTATGAGGGAGTTACAAGGAACACTTTAATTTGGCAAAACCTGTCTCAGATGAGGGAGAGAAAGAAAGAAAGAGAGAAGTAGACAATCGAGCATGATGCCTGCTTCAGAGAGCTTTATCGAAGCAATAATTACGAAGCCTGAATCATGAATCACTCTGTAAAGCGCTTTCGAGTAATTCTAGCCGCAATAAATGTTCGTTTGGAGAAGAAAATGAATGAATCTACAGTTAACTATTGTTTACTCATTCTATAAAGAGTTTAATAAGAGTACTCTCATACCAGAGGTTTGGTTTACTTAGCTGTATTGTTGAGGCCCAGATAAAGTTGATGTATTTACTAACTGATGAATACCTTGACTCAAAAATTAATCTGATCTGTCTGATGTCTTATTAACGATTCATCTCTCTTCACGCACCAAGAAGTTTAATAACTGTTGTGGTTTGCAGCATCAAGGCACCATATGGATAAAAAAAAATTGCAATTTTTTTTTATCAGCAGCATCTCTCAACCGATCCGTCAAGCAGAGAATCGTATGGAAAGCAAACGCGGAATGTGAAAAATCTAGAGAATAAACTGAATGTGCCTGAAGGGCTGAAGAAGTTAAAAGTTCAAGCAAACACGAAGAGGAAGCAAAGAAACATTGCCAGAACAAACCGGTAGTGATAGACAGGTCAGCCAAATCTTGAGATAAAATCTAGGCATTCAGTAATGGTAAACCTGATGCTGAAATGAACATTTTACAGCGAAAAAAATTAAGAACGGACAAGCTCTACACTATGCAAATTGAGGTACGATGGATACTGGGTACAGTTTGCGTAACTATAGATATGAAATAGTATAAGATATTATACAAGTAGAGAACTAAAATACACAATTTTGTGATAAGACGGATACATGACACGGTTGAAACTTACCGTTACGGGTGGTTAACTTGTATGTCGTAGAAACACTGAACTAAGTGAAACAGAATTCATTCAGCGGAGCGCACTGGAACAAATACAATTGCTAAGATCCGTAGGCGAGATAACCATTGCGACTGAAAGTGAGGAATACTTGGAATAGCCATAATAGACACTCTACTCAGTGCTTATTATGGGCTAAACATAAACACAGCTAAGGTAAAATGGGTGAACAGAGGTATAAACGAGAAATTTGGCGTAGTAACCAGCTAGCTAAAGACGCCATAACTAGGAGGTGCAAGGGTTGTCCGCATAGAGCTAGATTAGAGAAGACTTCTGAAAACAGAATACATTAGAAATATTCACAAATTCATCCGTGTAAGTACCACCGCAGTACACAGTAGAAAATCCTTCTTCAAAAGACCACTGCGGTACACTGATTATTTTCTATTTACTCATACGAATGAACTAGATCAGCCTCCAGTGTCAATAGCGTCTTTGCTAGTTTACCAATTGAAGGCATAAGTCTGTTAACGAGTCTAGGATCATATTGACAGTGCGAGTAGATCACATATGCTGTGCAGCTAACAACTACCGGCTTCTGCGTTCTGTCATGAATTTTACTGAAATGATGGTAGTACAAAGAAAGAGGTCATTATGAATTGTATAGCATATGTGATCTTGATTGAAATGTATAGTCTTTGCTAGAATGAATATATGCATGTAAAATCCCGTCGAAAAATGAAAAGAGAGTATGAACGGTAGTGACGTAGCATAAGATAGGTGTGTGAACAGTCGTCGTTTTTGTTTCCTTAGGTGATCATCTGTTGGACAAGAATTACGAGTAACAGCACGCTCATGCAATATACGTGTTATGTCCCTGTGAACTAGGAGCATATGGACCAACTGAGTTCCCTAGTACCGTTACAACTCGAGTACTTCGAAGAGTTCAACTAGGATCACCTTTATCTTATCAGAAAATGTAAGAGCAGGTGGAAAAAGAAAGTCATACAAAAATGAAGAGTTTAATTATCATATGTTGACTCCAGTTTGAGGAAGGAGTGTAGAAGGCATGGTTGTATATGCATGTGAAACTTGGACCATTGGGAAAACTGGAGATCAAGTAACATTAAGCATTCAGTCTGCAGAGCTATAAAAGATAATTTGATATAAGTTAACAGACAAGGTGTGAAATGAGGTGGCACAGTATAAAATAATCACGTTTTATCACGCAAACCGAGGTAATGAAATTCGTTGAGTTTTTAGATAAGTGTGCAGAAAAAATTTTGTTTGACTATAATGGAAAAATGATAACCATAGTCATGAAAAAAAGTGATGAAATACGGAAACAGAAGGAAATGGGTGTTATTTTCCAGAAAGTAAATGAGACCGAAAGTTACGAGCTACAGTATGTTTTTGGGGTGATTTGTAGATAAGATGTTCCTTTAGTAAGAGTGATGAATAAATACTTGAGTGAGCTTTCGAACGAAAATACTGTTAATAGTAATGTTGGATAAAAAAACATTTACTTTGAATTACAAGTGTTTTTAGGTGCCGGTCGGTGTGGCCGAGCGGTACTTGGTGCTTCAGTCTCGAACCACGCGACCGCTACGGACGCATGTTCGAATTCTGCCTCGGTCATGGACGTGTAATGTCCTTAGGTTAGTTAGGTTTAACTAGTTCTAAGTTCTAGGGGACTGATGACCTCAGATGTTAAGTCGCTTAGTGCTCAGAGCCACTTGAACAATTTTTTTTTTTTTTAGGTTTTCCGTGCAGCCCTGGGTCCGCGTCAGTCCAGATAATCGGGAGTCTTATCTATATCATGTACATGTAGAAGTAGAGGTTGATATAGATATAGATAAAAGGCTGCGGTCAGAGGAAAGGACAGGTTAGGGGAACGCCTGCTGCATGATCGTGATCTGGTGCTATGGAAGAGTAAAATGCAACTTTTCAGCACTACCACGCTGTCATTAGACCAGAATGCATTTGGGCTTCAGAATACCTTTCGTAAAATACATATGAACAATTAGATGCAATTGAAAATCTTCGGACCAAAATACGTAAACCGGAAATGTAAATTAAGAAGTGAAAAGAAATTTATGAGAGATTAGAACGAATATTAGATACGATGAAGATGAGAAGGGCTGTACCCTTTGCAGAAATAAAACGTGTGTTAAACTTTGTAGATAGTAATTCGATAAATCTATGACGTGGATCACATAAAGTTAAAAAGCAGACTTGAGGGAAATTTAAATAATGGATGAAGAACTATGAACAAGAGATAAGTTCAGAACTAAAGTAAAAAGTTTCAAGGACTTTCAGGGAAAAATAAAGAGAAAGACAGGCGCAGTATTGATAGAGGAAAGAGGTAACCAACATCGGTAAATAATGAAAAATTGTTGGGCAGAAAGAAAGAAAAGAGAGAAGAAAGGAGACTTAAATTATTTCATGTGGGCCTAGTTCGATCAAGACAATGAAAGAAAAAGTGGAGGACGGGGCCACTCCAGTGGAATGATTTACAGTTCCAAAAACCGCGGAGCTTTTAGTGAATTCCAACAGACGATTAAGCGCTTAGCTCTCTGTCAGGCGCAGCAGGGTATGGCTCGGCTACTACGCCTGCCCATCAAAGGCGCGCGCTCGCAGTTGTGCCTGCAGGAGCTGAAGACATCCGGAAAGTAGCGACCAGCCTCCAGCAAGGTCGCAGCCGCGAGGGGCGACCGCGTCCGCCGCCCGCGACTAATCCCGATCGTCCACCTGGCGCGCCCTTGCAGGCCCCAGATTTGAGTCCATAATTCACGTCTCGCTGGGGGACGGAGGCTCCGGTTCGCATCTTCGCCCCCCCCCCCCCCCTCCCCGTCCACCTAACTCAGGTGTCCAGGTGTGTGCCTCTGCCGAGCCGGCACTGTGTGCGACCGCGGCGCGCTCTGGTGGCGGGGTGGTGGGGGCGAGATCGGGGTGAGGGCCACGCCTCGGCTCCTCGCGCCGCCCTGCCGCAGGAGCCCAGCCAGCTATATATACCGCCGTCCGACACCGGGCAGGCACAGTCGCTAGCCACAGCATCCTCTGCAGTCTCAGGCAGGACACCGCCAACTCTCTCAACCAACACCATGAAGCTGGTGAGTATGCCGAGCTCTACGGTCACTCTCGGTTTGCCTTGTTTCCACATCTTTGTCCAGCTTCTTTGAAGTTTAACTTCCTGGTAGTTTCATAATGTATGCAGGAACGGGATTCGAACCGTGAACCCTTGCTTTTCCAGTTGATGAATAACACTGTGAGCATGAGTCTGAACCTTTCTCCTGGCGAACGGGACTCGATTTGAGCCTCTGATGGAACCAATCATACGATACAATCAACATCATCAGCTCGGATGCGCAATGTAGAATCATACTAAAATCTATGGCTGAGGTAGCACCTTCACAATGGATGTGACTCTGTAGTTTCAGAAACAAAAGAAGGCAGGGGAAATTGAGGAGTACTGTGGTGGTTCATTTCTGTGGACTCCACTCTTTGACCGAGCGAGGTGGCGCAGTGGTTAGCACACTGGACTCGCATTCGGGAGGACGACGGTTCAATCCCGCGTCCGGCCATCCTGATTTAGGTTTTCCGTGATTTCCCTAAAACGCTCCAGGCAAATGCCGGGCTGGTTCCTTTCAAAGGGCACGGCCGACCCTTCCCTTATCCAACGAGACCGATGACCTCGCTGTCAGATCTCCTCCCCCAAAACAACCAACAA
Organism: Schistocerca gregaria; assembly: GCF_023897955.1. Classification (NCBI taxonomy): domain Eukaryota; kingdom Metazoa; phylum Arthropoda; class Insecta; order Orthoptera; family Acrididae; genus Schistocerca; species Schistocerca gregaria. The sequence goes on from NC_064927.1 coordinate 283,791,401, forward strand.
TCCACTCTTTGTCCAGTACATTTTCAACTTGTCATGTGTAACTATCAACAGTGCGATTCATTTGCACCGATACTGATACTAGAGTAACTGTACGATGATAACAACGCTACGATCTCTGTTGCATGAGATACGTCGACCCCCCACTACAATCTAGTTATGCCGATTAAGAAATCTACTGATTTTCCTTGATGTCGAACCGTTTCAGTATTTAGTAATTTAGAGTTAAAAGGAGTCATTGACAAGTGGAGCCCTTGAAGGGTACAGTTCCAAACTGATCTAATTTTCCAGTAATTATCCTATTTACAGACTTCAACATATATGCTTATGATGGACCACGTAATCAACTTTTTCAGTATTTTAGAACTTAACATGATACTACTTAGAGAAGGTGGAAAAGACAGATCTACGCTCCACCTTTTGAGCAGTGTAGGAAGATAATATTGTCTATTAAATAATTCACTGTTATTTGTAGTTTATGATTTCCTCAATTCTACCTCGGTATGTATGTAATAACGAATTCCTCGAGCTCTTCAATAACATCAGTTTTCCGATATTTGGTTTTTACAACATAAATTACAGAAATCAGCAAAAATGACCCTCTAGAATTGGAGACTTTTGTGCATTCTTTGGATAGCTTGATGCCAGTAACTGAATCCTTTTTCTTCTTTTGCACTTCATTCGTAAAAGAGTTGCAGAAAAAGAACCTAATTCGCGCTTTCATTTGCATCGTATTACACCCATGTATTTTATGAACAAAACTGAAAATTACATTTCCTTTCAGAAAAAATTGAAATGTATTTCCCAAAAAATGAGTGCTGTACTTAAAATGATTTCAGTTGCTGCAAATGAAAGTTCGCAGCTTGCACAGCAACAAAAGGGAATGCAACTGCGGTTATACGCAGGCTCGAATGTTCACAAGTCTTCTGATTTAGTTCTAGCACAACATCTGCAGAAGGAAGCAGGGAATACTTTCTGTCTGAAGACAGTAATAGAAGTTTCGATCTATCAGTGTAATACCATAGAATACTATAGTCTACTATACCTCTGCGCAAATAGTTAAATATTGTTAAAAAAATAACAACAGTTTTTAGTTATTGTGTTGTGCCTGTTGCGGTGAATTCTGGAATAAAAAGAGATTACTGGAGGCAATTTTCATTGAGAATTATAGATTTCTTGCTTTGGAGAAAACTATATTTGTTATTTTCTGCAAGGACGAAACGCTGCCTTAGCGTTCGCAGGCGGTCCCTCAGCCTTTGCGTGATGACCTTCCCGCTATTCAGGCCTGACCTCCGCGGGACCTATTACGCTGTCTGATAGACGACTGTTTGGAGGATCTTAGTTCATCCTCTGTCCGTATTACGTTCCAACGGCCTCTTCTTACAAATTACCCACAAAGACTAGGCATTAATTGCGACCTGCACAATAACCGGAGAATTACTGTTCCTTTTCTTCCTATCGGCTGCCCTTTAGTCTCTAGTTCGTAGAAGCTGCCTGAACGTTGACTGCGGCCTGCTCTCTCTGTCAACAATAGAAACAAGAGCTTTTCTTTTCTGCGGCTATTCGATGTACGGAGGAAAAGCACAATTGGACTGGGTGGAGTCACGTTTCAGTTACAGTCTTTGTTTCAGTAAACTGAACGTTTCTTGTGAAATTACACAAAAGACATCAGTAGAAACGTGATTTTCGTTTTGAACGCCACCGACGAGTCTGGTAGCGCGGAAAGCGGGAACATAGAAAATGAGCAGGAAAGTATGAGTCCTGCTCTGTGGTCAATGAAAAGAAACATTGAATTTTTGCCCCATCAGCCAATTTTGCGACAAATCAGCGATAGAATCAGCCTGTAATAATATCGGAATGCTGCCATATATGCAACATTATTAAAAACTGCTTGTACTGTAGCCTGCTGAATTTTATGAAAGGGAATAGGCGATAATTCAGTTTTATCAAATTTGCATGTCATACTAAAAACCACAACTTCTGTTATGTGGGAGTGTTAGGTTCGTATCCTTCATAATCATCGGATAACAAGTTCTGGAAACTTGAAACACCGGTGGCTCAGAAAGTCTTTCTCATCCCAATATATCTTGTGCTGGCAAATTTAAAACAAAAATATTGAAAAAGGTCCGTAAATAACTAACTTTACAGCTCTATTTCAGCAAGAGCCCTGTGCAAACATCGATTCGACCACTGAGGTTAAAATTTTCTATGGTTTCTGAGGTGACTGCTTAGCTAAACTCATCATTGTCAAGGTAATCCAATTGTGATTTCAACATCGGGATGTCGCGACATCGTAATAAGGAAAAATGTGAACGTATTTCCTTCAGCTCCTAACTTTGTATACGGACTTAAAGGATAACGCTTTCTTATACGGGGTAGTTGGGATTTAGCTTGACGGCTCATTATCTCAACTACGTGCATATTCTTCGAATAAGTTTTAGTGGAATTATTCCAACAGTTTACCACAATTGTACCTGTTTTCCTTTTACTAATTATTCTTTCGCTTCATAATAACTGTGGCACGGCACGAAATCTTAATTTCATTTTCTGAAGATTTTCGCCATCATCACGTGTGTAGATATACCTTTTGGGAAGCTTAAGTAGGTATTCACCGCCTCAGAATTTTAAATTTTCCTGTAGACCATAAAATATTCTCTCATTTTCTTCTTTTTATATTTCCCTCGCTATTTTTGCAATTCCTCCCATACATGTTCTTGTGCACTGTGCTATTTTTCTCATAAACTTCGTTACTTCCGTTCGTAACGCTGTTTCTTCCTTTCCCTTTGTTTAGAAACCACATGTCGCTTCCTTATAACAACATAGGAGTGGCCACGAGTTTGTATATTGTCACCATATTTGAGGTTTAATTAACATTCTTAGATGGACATCTATTGTGTGGTCTATGTACTTGACACATGAAATCCATTCCATAACGTCAATCGAATTGCAGTTGCCGGCCGCTGTGACCGAGCGGTTCTAGGCGCTTCAGTCCGGAATCGCGCTGCTGCCACGGCCGCAGGTTCGAATCCTCCCTCGGGCATGGACGTGTGTGATGTCATTGGGGTAGTTAGGTTTAAGTAGTTCTAAGTCTAGGGGACTGGTGACGTCAGACGTAAAGTCCCATAATGCTTAGAGCCATTTGAACCATTTGAACTGCAGTTTACGGAGTTGAATAACATGAAACTTCAGGAAAGGAACTTCATTCCTGTAACTGTAAACTTACTTAACTCTACATTACGTTGTACACTTTTACTGACTGGAAGGCCACTGTTGCAACTCATGACGTTTCCTTGAAGCTCATTGACGCCACAGTTGAATGTGCAATTGAATTCTCAGGCCATAAAATTCGCCTCAGGAAAGTTGGTCGGTTGTCCGGTGAAACGCTGTTTCTAAAGTTGAGGTAAAGGTGGTGTGGCGCCTCGTGGTAGGTGAAGTGGCGTTCGACCCCCGGTGAGGACCCTGCGCCCTGTGTTGTTGCAGATCCTGGCAGTGCTGTCCCTGGCCGTGGTGTGCCGCGCCGCCCCTCAGGTGCCCTTCGCGCCGCGACCCGTGGTCCCGGGTGCCTTCGTGCCCATCGTCAGTCAGAACTTCGACCTCAACGGAGTCGACGGCTCCTACACATTCAGGTGAGTACTTTTCTGCCCGAGTGCCAATCCTGTGGAAGGTACACGAGAAAAGACACATTCGCAGATGTGAACAACTTAGAAATGTTTAACCAAACGGAAGTTCAACCGGAGAAATTCATCCATTCTTTGCTCTCTTCATACTGTGCTTTCGGGGCACACACTATCACAGGTCGCGGAGTTATTTCCAATAGCTGACAGTCGACAGGTTCTCTCAAAACGAAAGTGAAAGTCGTGCTCGGAACTCGACTTCTCATTTCACAGTTATACAGGGAAATAAATGGCCTTAATACTGAAACAGTGACGATATTATTTCAGAATTCGAGTCTCTCAAATCTAATCTCTGATTTTGTAGTGTAATGTCACCACACTGGTCATTGTCACTGTGATGAAAAGATGTACAAAGAATAACAACATTAATTTACTAGAGCCTAAAGGTTTACCAATACTACATCAGTGCTAGATGGACGAATTTGACGCACAGCTGTGATTGAGAGGTCTCCTGTAACAGAACTACGGATGTACTTTCTTTACAAAATACAGATCTCATTGTTTCTTGTACCTTCTGGAAATTTATCAGCTAACCAGTAGGTGAGCGACGATACGCACAATTTCAGTCCATGAAAGAAATGAAAAAAAAGTTTTCATCTCAAGATTGCTCTTTAAAATGGAACTTTTATGTTTCCATGACAGGCACAGCTACCAAGTACGTACAGAGTAGTTCATTTAGCTGAAGTGAAATGATTCTGTGCCATCGACGGCCGGCAGTCCCCAGCTGGGGAAATTATACCGCCGAGTAGCAAATCTTTACAGTTGACAACGCAATAGGACACTTGCGTGTTGACGAGGATGAATTGATGATGACAACACAACACGCATACCCCGAGGGGGGAAAATCTCCGATCCGGCCGTAGGTCAAACACTGGCCCGCTATATTGCACTCAGTCGCGCTGAGCACTTAGCTAACTGAGCGGACATCATTTAACTTTTTTCGTGTTCTCCTACAAAAACTCTCTAGAAGGTGATAAAACATCAGCAACCATTACCAATTCCAAAAGACGCATGATTCATGTAGGCTTAATCTAAGGCGCAAGGAAATGGAGGAGCATGAATTAAAAAAAAAAAAAAGAAAAGAGATTTTACTGGTAGTCTACAGCACGCGTACTAAGTTACGTACTGCCGTTATACCTCCATAAAACTAGCATTACATATGGATTGTTGAGTAAGATTAGGAGCTACTGAAGACCTACCGAATTTCAGTAATGCCGTAATTCGGAACAATGATGCATACGAACGACTTAAGCATTACAAATATTCAAGTTATAATCCAACGATAACCAAACTAATCTAATTCTGCAGCTCGAAACTTATTAGCGAGGTAGGGAAGGTGGAACAGATGAAAGTAGCTTGTGTACAAGTAGATGCGTGTTTACTAATACTCTATTCGAGAATAGAGGTATGCTCCACCATTATTTGGAATTTAAGGAGGGTAGGAACTGGACGGAGCAATTAGTAGGAGCGGCGCTAAGACTACCACATTTATTTTTGGTCGTGTACGATGGCGCTCACAGAATTGGAAAGAAAATCTCTACACTCTCCTTGTAACAAAAGTTAAGGCAAAGTGTTTCGTAGTAGGCAGTTGTTGTACTGTCTTTACCGTCTAGTTCTTCTTGGTATCGTAAGGACAAGATAGTGGGGCCAGGACGTCTACAGACTCACCCAGACGCCTTTTCTCGGTTCATGCGTGTATAGTAAAGGTAGCCAGTAATTACAGCACGAAGCACTCTCTGGGATGCGCTGTAAAGTGGCTTGCACGATATTTACGCAGGTGACGCAAGCTATGCGGATGTGGCTCGACTCGATCCTACGACATCCAGTCGACACACCTCGACAGCTTTCGCTAGCGGTTGGTCCCTTACGAACGCACGACGCGAAAGGGCGTGTGGCGGCCCGCCTGCCTGCCCGCTGTGTGCGGTGCCGGCACCGGGTCCCTCACGCCCACGGCAGCGCCGCTGCTGCGAGTCAAGGTTTCTCCGCGGCAGATGCTCGATGTGCGGTCTGACCCAGCCGCGAGTCGCCCAGTAGCGGGTTACGCAAAACCGCGTCTACGAGGAAAGCGTGAACTCCCGTCGACAGTATTCTTCTAATGTCGGAGGCGCTGTCGTGAGCTACTGGCCAACTCAACGTCCGGTAGCTCAAACGTAACCATGTATTTCAAACAGCATGACGTCCCCCATTTTAACCAACACCACATGCGAAAGTATCCGTCATGCAAACAAAACTTGCGCTTTTCTCACGTCACATTCCGAAAGCAACTGTTCAAGGCCGCCAGCAAAACATCACACGTGAACCTGAGAAGGGTCCCTTTCTGTTGAGTTACATATTAGTGACCTGGCAGACAATATTAATACTCACCAACTTTGATTCCATACGTAACCGTTGTGCACGGCGACTGAATGAGAATACAGCAATCAGTCGCAATCCCATTGATTTCTTTAAATTCCTGCGAATCTAGATTTCAGCTATTAATAATTTCAGCTACTAATACCCGTCTTCAGTGTATTTGCCACTTTTTAGAATAAACTCACTGTAATACATGTCATCATATGACTTTACTGGTACGCAGGCAGAAGGCAACTCAAGCGTAATAATAAAAAAAAAAAAACTATGGGATTGCAACTGATTGCTGTATTGCTATTCTTCCTCATAATGTTAATAGTAACCTCAGACTTTCAGTGGACGGAACAGTTATATGTAATAAGCAGTGTCTGAAAAATAGCTGCAAAAATAATCACGAATAGGTTTCAAAGTAGTGCAAATGTTGCATACGTGCTTTAAATGTTCCCTAAATGTAAAATTGTGTGCTTAAGAAATCGAAAAACACGTACTGTCAGTCAACTCGTACAAATACCTCGACGTAACAATTCTTAGGGAAGAAGTGCCATGAAATTTAATACTGGGACGATAAGTTCCTATCAAAAACTAGAAAAAGCCTAGGCTATGTGTATTTCCTAAGTGTCTATACAGAAAACTCGTCGTATGCAGTGTTCTTGGATTGGTTGTGGGGTAAAAAGAGTCCCATTTATGAATAAGTGCGAGGGGATTCCCAGTTCTGGCAATCGTCTTATAGCCATGGGGAACCTCCCAAAAACTTTGGTCAGCTCTAGGGGATTGGAAATACAAGGTATTTTCAGGAAGCAAATGTATTAGGTTTTATATTTTATTTAGGAAAGGTGTGTTTGAAAAAAAAAAGTCACTAGATATTGTTGATATGCTTGAGTATTTTTCCACATAATCGTCATAAATATGGTATGCCATGGCACAAGCTCCTTTACACCGTCCTCTAAGTACTCGTCCGCCAAATTCTTCGCCCACTTCAGTACCTCTTTCTGCCCCTGTTCGTTGTTTGAAAATTTAATTCAACTCATGTTCCCCTTCAGGGAAGTAAACAGATGTTAGGGAAATACCCAGATGAATAGAAGAGCATCTTGACGGCGGCCAGGGCAGTGCAACAAGTGCTGTCCTCTGGTCAGCACTCCCCTCCTTTTGTTTTGCGTGTTACTTTTGAGATTTGTAGGCTCTCACAATATCGTTGTAGACTGCACTATCTTTATGTCTCAGGCGTGTAATGAGGCAACCGCGTTTCATCTCCAGTTACATTAGAGCTCAGAAAATCCTCAACGAATTCAAGTTTCTGAAGAAACTCGTTGGCGCTACTGACCCGATTTTTCTTCTGCTGCTCAGTCAACTGTTTTGAGACACATCTTGCACACATTATCCGGTATCGCATCGTTTCAGTGAGTATCTCGTGTAAGGGAGTTGTGGAGAGCTGTATAAACGTAGCAAACATTTCATCTACTGTAAAATGGCGGTCTTCACGAACACGTTTCTCGATTTTTTTCCCAAACCGGTCAGTCAAAATGGAAGATCATCCGCTCCTCTGTTCGTCATGAACATTTCTTCTTCCTCCAATACACTCCCGACACCACTTAAACACTCTCGTTCTATTCATAATACTTTCACCATAAATCTTTTTGATTCGCGAATAAAACTTCTCGGTGGCGGCAGGAAGCGGATCATAACACGTGGGTCACGCTTGGCTGAATGTTTTACTGACGTCTTTCACGCAGCTGGTCACTACAACGTGAGCTTACGTAACACCGCGTTCTTGTAATGCTCGCTCTGGTCAGGGGATTCCCTCTTTACCACTCAGTACTGCCAACCCTCCAAGCATAAAGAAAACCACAGCCTGTTATGGTCACAGTAAACTTATTTTCTAACCATGCTTTGCGCTTAAGTTTATTACTCGAACAACACAGTTCATTGTCCCAGCCAAAAAATTAAAATTGTGTGTTTGTGCGCGTGCAATATTTTGCATATTCATTGTTCCGTACACATGTAAACTGGGCAGGATGTTGCAGAGCAACACCATCTTCTATTCAGTGAAATATCTCATTTAGATGAGAGTGGGGTAGGAGGGGTTTCAGTTGGGAAAACTTGCAAGGTTAGTTCCAGTTCCGACACTGGCCTGATGGGCAAAGGAAACCTCACGAAAACCTTTGCCTGAACTAGTGGACTGGAACTCAATTAAGGGATGTTGAAGATTGTCCGGTGTGTGAGTGTGTGTGTGTGTGTGTGTGTGTGTGCGTGTGCGTGACGACCGTGTGGCGTCAGAGGTGTGATGGAGCCACTGTGCCTGTTTCAGCTACGAGAGCGCTGACGGCAGCGCGCGCCAGGAGAGTGGAGTGGTCAACGCTCCTGGAACTCCTTTGGAAGCCCAGGCCGTCCAGGGTTCCTACACCTACGTTGGCACTGATGGCGTCCCCGTGCAGGTAAGGCTCACAGCTGGTCGCCGCTGCTTCTTTGCGATGCAGTGCTACCGGACAACTTTCCATAACCGACGCTGGAATTCTTCTAAGCCGTTTATGGCGACAAAAACGTCAAGGAAACGAATCGTCATAGACGAGAGAAGCTCCAAGCCGGTTGGAGATTCGAGGCTTAGTTCGGAGCGCAGACGCCGCTAAAGGCACATACGGGTCACAGTTGAGCATACAAACGCATACTTTGAAGATATTCACTTTCGCTCTTACCAGTCTGTCGTCTTCCATTCGTCGAATGTTACTCTAATCTCTTCACCCCAGCATGACTGCTGTATTCATAATCGCTGATAAATTTGTGTAATCTTACAGATTTTCCTCTCTACTTATTCTTCCAGGGCGCATTTAATCTTTTTCTTCTGGTGCCTTATTACAAAACTGTGGTGCTCTTTCTCTCCCTCGACAGACACAATTCCTCACCTCCCCTTACACCTATAGAGTTCGTACTTTACATAGGTGCGAACCATACTTCTACAGCTAAAATTATACAGATGGGAAAAAAATCGTGAGCACTACTTTGACGAATACATGGCCCATAAATCAATGTTTCCTTAATTACTGACATAAACTGCAGCTTACAGCAAGAAAGTAGGTTTATAGCAGTTGTACAAAGTGACGACTACTGGTATCAATGCATGCATAACAACATGGCATTAAACTTTGACGTAGCTCTCGGATATGCCAACTATCAACCACTTTCAGTTTAATTTTCTACTAGTGCTTCTAACATCAACGTATTCAAGTAACCCCATAACGAAAAACTCTACCGTGGACAAGTCATTTACGATTCTGAATCATTTTAAGGAAATACTGAAATTACTGATGGCACCCTTCTACTTCGACGCATGATCTCATCAGAACAACAAGAATTCGTTTATTCTTCTGAAATCACATTCACTGGCTACGCTAACGCTCGATAAACCTATACCTTTAGGCAGCAGTGCGGATGTCATCTAATATACATATTTTTTCAGTTGTGTCTGATTTGTCGGACAGGTCTCCTTGACATTTGTTTCAGTGTGAAAGCACTAATATCGTCAGAATTCCTAAGGGAATCAATAATTTGCGAGTACGGGACTATTGGAAAAGGGACACATTTCAGGGTGCGATAAGTTGGAAATCTGAGTCGGTCGAACAAGGTAACGGCTCGTGAGAAGTGGCAAATCTGGGTTCGAGTCCCGATCGGGCACCAATTTTCAACTTTCGCCATTGCATTACCACCTTGCCCCATGGAGCTTAAAGTCACGAATTCCCTTCCGCCCCTTCCTTTTCTTCCCCGATTCTGTGTTTCATATAAATGATGTGACCTTAACTAAGATTCTCTGTTTAAATTCTTTGATTTTGCGAAGTTGCAACCAAACTCTTCTCTTCCAGAATAATACAGACATCAGGACAAGCTACAAATCAGACTATTCGAAAATTGCATCAAAGGAAAGTAAATACTGTCCGCGATATGTTCTCTGATTGCGCAGAAATGATGTTACACAGCCCACCATAACAACGTTACAGGTAAAATATGACGTTCGGATGTCAACAAATTTCGACCGACCTATTTTTGACGACAGCTCGAAATTGTAGAGTTTGTTGGCTTATTTATTTTGAAACATATGTAGTCAACAGACAAATAGCTCACAATAGTCAGTTTCTGAAATATTACCTACTATTGGTACATTTTTGTAAAAGATTCACTTTGGACACAACTATCGATACCAGCCGTCTAATCATAATTGCAAAACATTCAGCGATCTCCAAAATGGGTAAAATACGAACCATAAAAGGAATTATGGTTATTCTTATATCAGCACGTTAATCCGCTTCGCCAACACACAACCTAACGTAATCTACCCATCAGTATAATTTGTGGGCAGAAGTTTTGGTAGATCCTGGTCCACCAGATTTTCAGTGCCCTTGGAATTTAATTTTATCTCATTCCCTCGATTAGTTGTTTCACTTGACCCCCTCTCAGTGCTGTATTTTGGCTGCACAGCCTCGTGAGCGTTGTGCTCATCGGTCCGAAGACTGGCTCCATGCAGGTTTCCACACTATTCTATCCCCTCCAATCCTTCTTATCTCTCTATAACTCTCCAGAGAAATACCTGGAGTAGGTATGAGCCTTCAGCTGAAGATGTCGTCCCTACTACATAAAACTACAGTGACAGCTGCCATCCAATGGTCTATCGGGAGAGGCGTATACAGAGACCAGAGAAACACATTCAAGAAAGACGTTCTTGCCATTGCTTGTATGAAATTTAGTATTCCACATAGTTCATCGATAGCCATTTATTTTGCTATCATCATCGGATCATTTCCTAATATAGCTGCCTCAGCACTGCATGATTTTATTCGACTGCTTCCTATTAGCATTGTTTTACTTTTGTTGATTACCTGGTACACTTATGCTTATCTGTCCGCCTTTCTAAATCTACATCTACAGCTAGATCCATACTCCGCAAGCCACCTGACGATGTGTGGCGGAGGGTACCCTAAGTACCTCTATCGGTTCTCCGTTCTATTCCAGTCTCGTATTGTTCGTGGAACGAAGGATTGTCAGTATGCCTCTGTGTGGCCTCTAACCTCTCTGATTTTATCCTCATGGTCTCTCCGCGAGATATACGTAGGAGGGAGCAATATACTGCTTGACTCCTCGGTGAAGGTATGTTCTCGAAACTTCAACAAAAGCCCGTACCGAGCTACTGAGCGTCTCTCCTGCAGAGTCTTCCACTGGAGTTTATCTGTCATCTCCGTAACGCTTTCTCGATTACTAAATGATCCTGTAACGAAGCGCGCTGCTCTCCGTTGGATCTTCTCTATCTCTTTTATCAACCCTGTCTGGTACGGAGACCCACACTGCTGAGCAGTATTCAAGCAGTGGGCGAACAAGCGTACAGTAACCTACTTCCTTTGTTTTCGGATTGCACTTCCTTAGGATTGTTCCAATGAATCTCAGTCTGGCATCTGCTTTACCGACGATCAACTTTATATGATCATTCCATTTTAAATCACTCCTAATGCGTACTACCAGATAATTTATGGAATTAACTGCTTCCAGTTGCTGACCTGCTATATTGTAGCTAAATGATAACGGATCTTTCTTTCTATGTATTCGCGGCACATTACACTTGTCTACATTGAGATTCAATTGCCATTCCGTGCACCATGCGTCAATTCGCTGCATTTCAGTACAATTTTCCATTGTTCCAACCTCTCGATACACCCCAGCATCATCTGACCGCCGTTTCGTTTTGCAGGTGAACTACGTGGCTGACGAGAACGGCTTCCAGCCGGTGGGCAACGTGGTCGCCCCGGCCATCAGCCGCGCCGTGGCCGCTCAGGTGGCGCAGGCGCGCGCCGAGGGCCCCATCCTGCCCGGAGTGCCCACGCCCATCCCCTTCCGCGGAAGGCCCTTCTGAGGACCTACGCCCTTAGCCAAACTGCACAGGACTCGCCCGCCGTGGCGCCCGGGAACCGAGGGACCTTCGCCCAGGAGCGGTCTGCATCCTGACAAGTACCTCAACCACACCGGCCCCCACTGTTGCGCTCATCTCAGACTCCCCAGTTAACACTGGAGGCGATCCGAGAAGTGCTCAACAGAGGTCTGGTTGCCTCTCGTCCATACTTGCCCCTTCCGTCCAATCTGTCTCTCACTGCTAGCAAGACACCTTGCACCGTTTGTGTTTCACCATTCATATCTCTGACCAGTTTCACGTACTGGTCGCCCATTTACCTCCCTTCTCCTGCTCATTACGAGCTTCCTTCGTAAACGAGCCTCAAGTCGCACCTCCGTGGCGTGGGGAAATTACAGATGCGAGTATAGTGATTTCATCAATCCGAGCTTCGTGGCGTGAAGCAACATCTGCACAATTACAAATCGCGGATCGTTGGGAATGACAGGCTATCGCGCTTCTTCCACTGCGTGGTGTGTATAACCTAATGCGAATGACGCAACACCGGAGGCATCTCTTGCATATTTCATCCAGGATGTTCTCTGCAAGTGTCGACAGTCACGCAATCTCATTGCTGAACTGAAGTACAGGTATATTATCTGAAACAGTTCCTGTCAAACCATCGAAAAGCAAAGCACCATCATCCTCCTCATAATACTGCTCTCTTTTTACACATTAGTCGCATCTGTAACTCTGTAGAACTACTCGTCTTCGTTCCTACAAGCGCTGGAGGTGCTGACTTGTGGCGACGAGGTATGCGGACCGAATCTTGGTGACAGCCCAATCCTCTTGGTTCCCTACGCGACTTGCTCCACCGTACAACTGACATGGCTTTGATTTGGAAATGACTCGACGGTCACTGTGACGATTTTGTAATTTAATGTATTTAAATATAGTTTGTGTATTAATTGTAGAGCAATAAAACTCCACAGTTATTCATAAAACACATCGTGTTAGTCTTTTTCTACAACCATCCCATCATTTTTCCTTCCTTTGTTGCAACCACGTAATTTGCGCTTTCCTAAATTGTTTGTGTGATACGGATTCTGCAGCATACACGCAACACTTTTCAGAAATCTTGTAACCGGTTCACTTAGTGGTAGCTGCAGAGCTGTAGGCTGAAAGAAGAAAGTAAGATAGTAAATTATCACCTTTCAACATCGAGGTTGTTAATAGGGCTGTGTTTGAACACGATTCGAAATGCTTACTCCACAGTCGCAGTTCGGGAAATCACACGATCTGTTAGAGCATTTGATCTAGTGACTTTTGCTGGTACTTTGTTAACGACCTGTCTCAGCGTTTTTAAGGCACTAAGGATATTAATAATAAAACTATGTGTAAAACATGGATTGAAATATCATATAGGGTGCAGGTAATGTGTAACAAAGTCAACTGATAAATAAATGAAAGATTTCAATCAAGATTCTGTGAAATTCTAGAGTTTTCGCTCGTACTGCGGTGTAGCGAATGATATTATCTCCATGGTAGGTGTTGCCACTCTAGTTCGTTCTCTCGATAAAAATTACAGTAACTTTATTACGACACAGTCCGCGTGTTCTGATTTTAATTGCTGGTTACTTGTCTTGATTATTTCATCTGATTGCTGGCATCTTGTTTTCAAACTACTTGAAAATCTGGCAAAGTTTTTATCTGTTATTCTAATACGCGAATAGGAATGAATAGCTCATTTGTAACCTACTCGATAAAATAAGCTACTCGATGAATCATTACCATCGCTCATAAGAAAATAAAGTATTATACTGGCTTCATTCAAGTAATATCTTTTCGAGGGCAACATTTTCGTCGTTGTCTGTTACCTTTAGTTAAAAATCACCGTCAGTGTTTATACATCCACACAAACCGGTGCTGTGTGAGAAATTGCTTCGTAAATTTTTCAAACACATTATAAGTTTGCGCATTGTTAGGATTCAACGCTACTACCACCATTGTTTCAAGAAATTGTCAGATTTTAAGTACAGCCATAGCTTATTGTTGTGGCTTGTTCGGAGCTTCACGTGAATCCCTTGCATTCGCGCCGTGCGAATCAAGTGTCATGTGATTATTCGAACACACTCGATACTGCATCGAACCCAACAGCCTATGGGGAAATTTCGAGCCCTTTCGAACGCGAGTATCGTTTGCCCAGGGCTAGCTGTTAGATGACTGGAAGTCAAGGATAACTATAATGCGTGCCATAGGCAGTATTATTCAGCCTACAGAAGCAACCTCGCTATTAAAGTCATATAGCGATAAAATTAAAAATATCTAGTCATCCATTGTTCAACTCGAATGTCACACAGGCAATCATGATCGAACGATTTAATTATGTCACTCTTATCTAAGTCGTACCGCCGTACATCGTATTTGCGAGTGTCAGACAGAACCAACATCTTTAGAAAGATAGAGCCCTTGGTATTTGGTAGTAATGACATTAAGTCACACAACGGATGGTACTCTTGCGATTCTGTAGGTGCCTACGGCACCAACCCATTCAATATGGATTCATTTCTCACACGAAGGCGCGATGTATTACTCGGATACACATACTATCAGAAAGAACTCATGGGGAACGAAACATCGTAATCATTTTATTGATGCGGCAAATTAATAGGAGCGGGGAACGTGAAAATAGTGAATCAACTAAGAATCAGTTCCAGCAATTCAACATTCATTAGCAGAATTCCATCTCCACACCGGAAAGATTCGTTGTATCTTATACAAACAAAAATTCATTAAGATCCCTTTAGCGTTTTTTATGCATAGTCCCCATTACGATGAACACGAACTTAAATTAAGATAGAATATCGTACGTAACATTCCAATGATGCATTTTTGGATGTCTTAACATTTACGTGAAACAATTGGAACGACGACACAGCAGAAACCAACTTCAGTGTAAACTGCATCTGTGGTCATCATCGACACTCCGAGATATTTTAGCAATTGTCATCCATCTCCTTCTGGATGTTGAATAGAACAAACATAAGCGTTATGCAATCTGTCGTTATCTGAAAAAATATCCACTGGGTGACTTAAACTCTTTTATTTCAGTCTTTTTCATTCCAGCATTGGTTTCCTGAGAAATGGCGTATGAGATCATAATATTTGGCTCTTCAAAATAAGATGGAGGTAGCACGTTCGATGACGTAACGATCAAGTGTCTTCTGCTCCTTAAGTATTATTTTGTTTAAATAGAACATACGTTTTCTAACGAAGTCCGTTAGTTAACCTATGCGTCAACCATCGCCGAGCATGCTGCACGGTGTAACGCCTCCAAATGGACTTCGGATTTTCTCTACCAAATCATGATTTATGAGTATTGGATTTGACGCTGATAATTATTAGTTTTACCATTTTTCCCCAACATGAATTATAATTCTGAGAAAATCAAGGGAAGGGTGGGATTCATCTAGTATCAGTGAACTCTAAAATGACTCTGATGGACGGTAAAAAGTTACTTCTCTCCGGTATCTTGAGCCAAACATGTAAGCATTATCTACAATTCACTAGTGTGATTTCATTAGTTGAATAATAATTAATTCAGATAACAATTTGTTTTATTTCAAGAACTTTGACACAATATCCTGTTTATATATATTAACAAGGTTCTCTTCGTAGCTCATCCGAATTTGGTAGCATTACGTTGACTAGAACATTCGAACAGACGCCAACAGCCACAGATCGAAGCTTCTTAAAGAATAAAACTTATTCTAAAATTAAATTACCTTTTTATGAAGCACATAACAATCAGACCTTTTATAAGTAAATGTTCATCCAGCGCGATAGATAAAGTTCCCGCGCGTAGTCAGTTGTTGAAGGACTCCTAACAATGTATTTTACGCCAGTGCTGGAATATCACGATAAAAATTGTACAGAGTTTTCATGCAAACTTTCAATGAAAATAATCAGTTGAAAAGTCATTTTAAATATTCAGAGTTCTTTGTCTGAATGAAACAAAATTAGGTACTTTGAACTTACGTAACGAGGCTGATAATTGTCACATTCCCAGTCTCCTATATCTTAAATAGAAATTCAAACTTTAATCAAACAAAAGTCTTCTGTTTACGGAAACGATATAACAGTCTGTACTAAATATGGAACACTAGCTAAGGAGTATAATTTAACAGGAAACATCAAAAATAAAATCTTATATTCAAATGTTTTCATCATACTGTTAGACAACGGTAGTTCCCCACAATTCTTGGAGTGCTTCCCCGTGATAATTGTGATCACCTGACATTGTCACTAAGAGAGCGATCTCTAAATTTGAATAATGTAATCTTCTTACCAGAGAAGTTTATCAGGCCAGATTGCAATAATTATTCGATAATTGTATAAAATTGCTTAAACATTTTAAAACGTAACTTTATAATGAGGTAAAACTTCAAATGCTGACTTCAGTTCCAGGACCGGTTAAGATTACTGTTGATATATATGTATGTAAAAGAATTTTTTGTATTACATGAAATTAAGTTACACTTTCTTTTTCATATTCTATGGCCATCGATTGAGACAAGCTGTGTGGGAACAGTGAAAAGCAAATAAAAAAGAGCAGTAAAATTCCAAGGAAGGAAAGAATAAAGCAAAATCTTAATAAAATTATTTTTCAAGGAATTATAAATGAAACTTCATTGCAATGCCAAAGGTAAGGTAATTATTGTTTATGCTTACCATCACTTGTAATTTTATGTCAGCATATTAAATGATTCACCACCCACATTAAATTTCCAAATATTTTAAGTGGAAATTATGATCAGTAATTATGTTAGACATCGATTTGTTAACCAGAACATGGCTCGTTTCGAACATTTCATGAGCAAGATGGAGCCACATTCTTAGTTTGTTTTTTTAGAATGAGCTTTTTCATTATCATTTCTGAGAAAGATATGATAATGTTTACTAACTTTTGCACTAAGCCACCTTAGTGGAAAGTAATGAATTAATATCAGTCAACTGGATTATGGTTAAAATAGGAAAAATAGCAACTGTAAAATCAGTGGAACATAGTGATCACATTTCACTAGCCGATGACAGTGAATTTACTGGTCTGATGGCAGTTAGTCTGGAGATTTCATTTTGTGAAATGAAACCAGAAGTGGCAGGTAACGGAACAATTCTGCGAACAGACAGCAATGTTAACTCGTTTGAGGAATTATAGCAACACTTAGAAACAGTGATGAAATCAAATTCTGAACCACAGTTCACTTCACATCTACAAAACAAGATTTCATTCTGTTCTGGACTCATTGAAGTCAAACCAGACGGATTTTAGTCCAAGATGGACATGTCAGAATCTAAACTGAATTCCACTCCGGATGTAACTAAAAATTAAAGTGATGACATTGTTTCGATGCGATGAGAACTGACTAATTAGAAGGTCACTGTACTCGATGTATCAAAGCAGGTTAACAACTTTGCTCCTGAACAGAAAAAGAAATATTAAGAGTGTTACGAAAATCAGAGCCAACAATTTGCAGATGGTTTTGCAAAATGGATTGGCCAAAATGGTAAGCAAGCCAATGAAAAGATGGACTCTATGTTGAAGGTAGTGGTACAGCATGTAGTGAAGCTTTATCTGAGGGAGACGCTTCAGGACAAGATATTCAAAGGGAATTAAGTCACACAAAAGAACAACTAGTAAGGAGATCTCCAAATTACGTGATAACGTAAGTACACAGATTAACGAAGTGAGAAAAGAATTATCTACTGTACAAGAGATAGTTTGTGAAACATTACCTCTTAGTGTTAGGACAAGTGACACAATTTGTTAACGAATAAAGAGAGACGAAATGGACTGCAGCAGCTTATCACCTAATTATGTAACATATGAGACTGTGACTGCTCTGTCCTTATCATCAATTATATTAGATGGAAGTTTGCTCAAAAACAGGCAATTACAGATTTTTGCCTGATAAAAAGTGAGCGTACCCCGAAGTCGCCATAAAATAATTTAAATGTGTATCACCCAAAGTGTTGATTGACAAAAAGAAAATACTTGTAAAATTCACAACAGCTTACAATAAGGGAGAGACAGCGCTGCAGGTGACGGAAACTGTTGAACATTGTCAAATGTACGAGCAGTCTGAGAGTACTTTCTTGCCAAAATAAAGGTCAATATCTTTGCAAGAGAGATTGAGGAAATAAGTATTTAACCCTGCGCTATATAATAGGAAGAGGGTGCTTTGAGGAAGTATTTGAGCCTTATTTGCACAAAACTCGACACTCTAATGAGTCAGTTTCATACTGTGATGTATTGAAATTTCTAAAAGCTAGAGTACCGCTTGATATCAGAGAGAAGCTTTCCCAGTACATATAATGCCAAGATTAGATTTGATGGATCCATTACATAGGACTCGAAGGTGGGTGGTAGAAATGCCAACTGCCAGCGTAATCAACCAGGCAATCATTAAAATAAGAGTAATCTAATCAGTGATCAACGCATTAATTTTGTGCCACAGCCAGTAGAAAATATGACAAATAATCATACACAAGATAGACACAGTTCTCCACACTTTGGAAAAAAAAAGACATCAGGCTAATAGGCACTATCCTGGGTATCACCCGAACGATATAGAGAATCATATGAATATATGGGACCACAATCAATATAATAGATGGAATACAAATTCAGCTCAAACCGCACCATGTAATATGAAATTGGGCAATTAAAGCAATTACAAGATGCAATCTGATATGACTGAGTCACACTGTCATAATCAGAATCAAGCAATAAATGTAATCGAAGTAGAGGATGGCTTCTCGACAGTGTCGGATATGAGAAATAAATAGTGAATCAATTTCACCCTCAAAAGTCAGTCACGGGACAGGGAGAGAACAACAGAAAAGAAACGAATCATCTGTTGTAATACAATAAGCTTATAAACATTAGAGAGGAGTTATGTACTAATCCTGCGACATGTGAGAAACTATATGAAGAGTTAGCACAAGCTGCAATCAAAGCAATGATCGGATATATCCAAACTACTGTTATTTTAGACAAATCTACAAACATCATCTTTTTGTCTTTTTCTTTTACTGTATCTTTAACTGCCCTATTCATTCCCTCCATCACAACATTAAAAAGTGCAGGAGATAGAGTACTCCCTTGCTTAAGTCCTTGTCTTATTTCGAAGTGTTCACAGTTCCCCAGTGGTATTCTAATTCTACAGTTGTGTCCTCTGTACATTGCCTTTATTACATTAATGTACCCAACCTCTATATATATCTTCTTCATTTCTTCCCAGAGTATTTGCCTGTTAACTGACTTATAAGCCTTTCCTATGTCTATAAAAACCATTATCACCCTTTTGTTTTACTCCCAACTTTTTTCCATCACTTGATGGATAGCAAATATCAGGTTGATTGTGCTTCTTCCTTTCCTAAACCCATGCTGTTCTTCACTCAACTCCTTTTCTATCTTTTCACTTATTCGATTTAATAAAACTTTTTCAAAAATCTGGGCTGTATGAGTCATAAGGGTTATTCCTCTGTAGTATTTACAAAGCCTTTTATTGCCTTTTCTGAAAACAGCAACAATGTCTCCTCGCATCCAATCATCAGGTATTGTACTATTTGCCCACACACTTGATAGTACTCTATACCGCTACTGCATTCCCACTGGACCTGCTGCTCTTATCATGTACACTGCTACTTCATTAGGTCCTGGGGCTTTCCCCCCACTCATCTTCTTCAGAGCTATTTCCATGTCTTCAAGTTTAATTTGTCCTCATTCTAATTCCCAACTTCTTTCAATTTCTCCATTATTTGTTGTTTCCTCTTGTACCTGCTCCTCAGCATTTAACAGTTTCTTAAAATGTTCTTTCCAGAGATCTTTTATATTCCCTGGATCTTCAATCATGGTACAGTCCTCTGTTTCCATATTTACTGGTACTTCAGAAGCCTTCCTTTTATTTTTCATCATTTTATAGAACATTTTCTTATTGCTCTTCACATCTTCTTCAAGTTTTTTTGTAAACTCTTCCCATGTCTTTTTCTTTGCTGTATCCAATATTTCTTTGCACTTCTTCTTTTCCTCTATATATCTTTACCGTCTTCATCATTTTTAGTTTTCCACCACTTTCTCCATGGTCCATATTTTTCTTCTAACTGCTTCGATTGTGATGCCATCCCACCAACTTGTCTGTCTTACTTTATCCTTTCCAGATGTTCTACCACATACTTTTTGTGCTGTTTTGACTTAAGTGTCATTGAATAAACTCCATTATTTTTCTACATCACAGAAAACTTCTTTTGGAAATTTTTGTGTGATTAATTTTCTGTACTTATCAGCACTTTCACTCTCCTTCAGTTTCCAATACCATATCCTCATCACTTGCTTCTGTTTTCTATTTTTTTTTTTAGCACTGATTCATTTTCCATTGTCCCACCAGTAATCTATGGTCTCCATCTGCACTCACACTTGGAATTAGCTTCACATTTGTTACTTTCTCTCCCCATTCCCTATCTACTAGAATATAATCAACTACACTCTTGGTTCTTTCATCCCAACTGTATCTGGTGATAAAATGACTTTCTTTCTTCATAAACCAGCTGTTTGCTATTTTCATTCCATTCCTCTGGCACAAATCCAGGAGCCTTACCCCTTCTTCATTTATGCCTCCATATCCAAAACATCCCAACACTTGCTCAAGTCCTTTTCGGTCTTTGCCTACCTGTGCCTTAAAATCTCCCATCACTATATTAGCACTCTCTATATGGTTTCCTAAATCATTTTCGAAGTCCATCCTCTCTTCTTCACTACATCCTACTTGAGGTGCATAAATCGGGATTACTTTTAGTGTTTCTTTTTGAAATCTCAAGTTTAAGATTATGATCCTGTCTGATATATATCTTACACCTTCAATACAGCTTTGTAATATACAAAGTGTAAATATACTTAACGTAAATATGAGAAATGGAGCCATGAGTTGCACATTCCTGGTAATAAAAAAATTAAATGTGGATTACATTCTAGGGATTGGATTTCTACAAAAGAGAAATGTAAAAAACCACTTGTGCACCAAAGGGAACGCAAATGCAATGGGCTTAATAAGAAGAAAAGTCAGACCTGACAAGTTTTGCCAGGAAGTCAAGGACAAAGTTATTGGAAACAAAATTCTGTAAATTAGCAGCCAATTGTCTCATAGGATAGAAGCAAATCAACAACTTCATTATAGTGGAATTCAGGTCAGATGAAAGAAAAGGTTTCTGAATCACAGTGTCTAAATTTGTCACAGAAAACACAACTAGCTTATTTATTAAACAGGTTTATAAATGTATTTTCTGAACAATTTGGAATTATTAAAGTTTATAAACATCACATTGAAGTAATACCTCATGACACAGATTATCACACAACATAGCCAAAAGGGATGCACTCAAGAAACATATCCATAAGATGTTACAGTTAGGTTTCCACTTGTAGACTGTGCCAGAATATAGAAAATTTACAGGTTGCCTCAAAACCGCTCTGATGAGCTGTATAACTATCTGTTATTTTATAGGTGTAACAAATATGGTGTATATATATATTCTTGTATACCTTTATTGGCTTAGAAAATTTAATGTGGTACATGCACAAGTTGTGGGGGAACTTACGTGTCACAAAATGTGTAAGGAAAATTGCCCTAATTGACCTATATTGCTACTTCCCAAGCATTTGTCGACAGGTAGACCAGCTTTGCCATGCAGAGTGGCTGTGCGGTTTGTGGCTCCATTTCATGGATTGTGGGGCCCCACCTGCCCGAGGTCGTCCCTTGGGCATGAGTGTGTGTGTTGTACTTGCATAACTTAAGTTAGCTTAAGTAGCGTGTAAGTCTAGGGACTGATGACCTCAGCAGTTTGGTCCCTTAGGAATCCACACACATTTGAACAATTGAACATCAGCTTATGAGGGCTTGTATAAAAATTCAGAAAGCCAAACCTAGGAATAGGAGCTGCCATACTGAATTAAACTCCATACTACACACAAAACCCTTCCAGATCGTGTCTTCTGATGTAGCAGACCCTTTACCTTAAGCCTGAGGTGGAGTGAGGTATTTAGTTGCCGTACTTGATGTCTTCTTAATATACATCTGGCTCTGTGCAAGCAAAACAGTTAGTGACCCCGTATAATAGAAAAAATAGCCAGTGATTAAATACCTTAAATTGGAAAACCTAATGCTATCCACTCAGATAATCTCCCAACTTTACCAGGGCTAAGTGAAACTCATTCCTTGAAGAACAACGTATTAAGCAAATTTTAATATCACGTATTTACCCAGAATCGAACATAGTTGAAAGATATTTGGGGAATTCAATAGATTTATTTATACATATACTACAAATCAACAAAATGGATGAAGTATGTTGATCTATTACAGCCAACAGTAAATAGCCTTCCATACACTTCTACCTGCTAAACTTCTGCCCAAAGATAAAGAATCTAATAAATTGATAAACCCACATCCTACTATTCTGACAACGCAGGAATATTTAGAAGTTGTAAGGTAAACGATAATATCACTAAAAAAAAGTGCATGTTCTTGGAAAATCAGTTATGATAAAAGTTATCAAATCTACAACAAATAATGGGGGGAAAATTCTGTTAAGGACACACCCAGAACCATCTCTGTTGAAAAGAAATAATCGTAAATGGTAATTGCTGTATTCTGGGCACTTCAAGATAGTTAAGATGCTGCATCCTGGAAGTATCTTATTGGCTCATTCAGAATCGAATAAAGTCAAAGAACTACATTCTAAGACAAAAAAAAACGATGCCTCACAGAAGAATTATCCGAATTGGACGGAAACCTGTAGATGCGATGTACAACTACAGACAGACAAATGATTACTATTTCAGAAAAAAATTGAATGATCTATTCGGCAGAAAGAGCTCCATAAACAGAGCAAGTAAATAACGCTTTGGTCCACTTCTGGAAATTATGCAAGTAGTTATTCGGCTTGTCATTGATTGCTATACTTGTTGATTGTCTGTCTGAAGAATATGGTGCCACATTCTGTCCAGTTGGTGCGTTCGTGAACATCGCAACCTTAGTGGTGGTTCCTGCCCATAATTCTCGAAACGTGCTGAATCGGGGAGAGGTCCGGCCACCTTGCTGGCCTAGGTAGGGTCTCAGGAGCACGAAGACAAGCAACACAAAGTCTCACCGTGTGTTGCCGGGCATTATCTTGCTAAAATGTAAGCGGGGGATGGCTTGCCATGATGAGCAACTAAACGGGGCTTAGAATATCGCACACGGTGAGAGTCTCTGGTGCTCGTCATTGTGCTTGCCAAATCCTACGCTGGTCAGCAAGGTTACCAAATCTCTCACCAATTAAACCGCCTGGAGGATTATGGCCATAATCCTACAACCAGCTCGGTTTTTGACGATCTGTCTAGCCATCTGCACAGAATGTGACTCGATATCCCTCAGGAGTACATCCGACAATTTACCTAATATCAATATCCTTTGTATGATTTAACTTTTATGGCGTATGACAATGCTAGGGAAAAATCGTAATTCATGTCAGTACGATCCACTTATCCATTATTTAAGTGAGTACTGTTTTATTCATTTGACTAAATCTTATTCCTACTGTTTCAATGAAAAGAATATCATTACTGCACTGCCACGCCTTGCACCACTGTGTGGATAGCCCGGTCCATTTTGGAAACGTAACAAATTCCCGTTCGGCAAAGCATCCTGAAGCAAAATCCAGGCCAAATAGCGACGCAGTGCTTTATTTGAGGGTCATACAGTTCAGTATTTCACATTCCTGTACTATGCACACAGAGCGGGTGAGGGACATCC
Source organism: Schistocerca gregaria (assembly GCF_023897955.1). Taxonomy (NCBI): domain Eukaryota; kingdom Metazoa; phylum Arthropoda; class Insecta; order Orthoptera; family Acrididae; genus Schistocerca; species Schistocerca gregaria. The sequence goes on from NC_064927.1 coordinate 283,815,133, forward strand.
ACTGCAAGTTAATAAATAATTTTAGGGCCTAAGAGGACCTTTTGAAATCAGAAACTATTTCCATTTGCAAAAGTTTCATATAAATTCAGTACCTGAGTTTTTCTAACAGTTTCAATTTGCAACGGTTAACCTTTTGGTCATGACTATTTCATGAGAAAGCCACATAACCACTCTTTGTATTTAATTTTCAGATAGATTTAGTTTAGATTAATTGATATCACGTACACAATACGTAACTTACACACCCAATATTAATATTCAAAAGTAGGATAGCTAAGGCTATTGTAGATCGGAGAACATGGGCAACACTGTAAGAGGAATTTAAAAGCAGTTGCTTTCATATAGCGACCGAGAGGTTTTGGCACACCAAGTTTCCAATTACCAAGTTTAAGTGTAAAAGTTTTAATACAATCAATCAACAAAATTTAATCATATGTCTGGTATTTACTTGTTCTTATTTTAAATGAATACATTAGTGAAATAGAAGTTAGACCAATCATCCAATTAAGAATACGTTTTTTCAGCTGGGCTAGGTTCTAACCATAGTCACTTACAGCAAGAGTATGATGAGCGACTTCACCACATTATTCAAAGAACTTAAGCCAGACATCAAAAGAGGAATGATGGTACTATGACTGCGCACTGTCATCTGAATTAAACTACTCTGTTGGTATCTCCTTAAGAGCTCAAAACTAGCTTTGTGCGTTTCGAACTTCTGTTTCCTGTTACAGTAGTATTTGGGATATTTATTTAAACATTATCACTTATTAAGATCAACGGATCTTTTTTTGGAAAGGTACAGTATATGAAGTGTATGTGTTTATAAACATAAAGCATTTTGAAACAGTCACATTATCTTTTGGGACACCAAACTACATGCGCTGGACAGTGACATGTATGAAACGAACACCTCTAACATTTCTGCAAACTATGTTTAACAATAAGTTTTTGCAAGTTTGAAATGACGAGCTGTAAAAGGGTGTCAACTATTTTGACCACAAAGGACATGCAGCTGTTGAAAAGCATGCTATAAAGAACTTGGCTAACAGCTTGTTAAATTCTTGTTTTATTGATATACAACCGGTTTCGCTGCCTAAAGCCGCGTCGTCAGGTGCAACATTGTTAAGAAGGTCACAGGTGTACCCGTCGCCCCCGGTCGAGATATATTATTCAGTGAATATTGTCTACTTTTTTATGGGTCACATATTTGTCGTCCCTCGTTTGCCAATATAAAGAAGACAGTATTCACTGAATAGTATATCTTGAATACGACTCATGGCTACACCTATGAATTTTAAACATTGTTGCATCTGTTGGTGCGATTTTAGGCCACGAAACCGTATGTTTATCAAGAAAACATGAGTTTTACGAGCTTTCAGCTGAGTTATTCGTAACATCAAACTATTTTGGCAACATTTTCTTTACAATAGCCTTTGCTCCAAAACGACTAAACGTGTCTTGCATCAAAAATTAAATGGTGAAACCATTTAAAATTTATGATTTTGTTCATAGATGTAGATCAGCAGCTGCAGAATATTTCAACAACGATAAAAAGTCAGTCCTCATCAGCACAACATTTGATAAGATTTTCAAATAACATAAGATTTAAGAGAGATCGACCGTTAAATTTCTGAGAACTGTATGCATTCGTCAGCTGTCGTTTTCCTCTTCTAGCAATAACGGTAGCAGTTTCTGATTTGTCCTAAGAGGATTATTACAATAATGATCTATGTTCTTTACTTATAAACTCTCTCTCTCTCTCTCTTCTCTCTCTCTCTCTCTCTCTCTCTCTCTCTCTCTCTCTCTCACACACACACACACACACACACACACACACACACACACACACACACACACACACACTTAAGTTCTAACTGACCTAAAGACCACGACGGTATTGCTGGAGTTATGAAGCATCCTTCTCCATTTGTCTGGAAAACGGATCAGCAACTCTCCACAATGAATTTTGCTGAAAAATGATAGCTTTTTTTTTTAAATCTTCATAAGTATAGGGCGTAAGATTTTCTTGTCAGATATTATTAATGAGAAGATGTATTATACTGGGTTTGTGCATAAGTTCGTAGCGTTTTTCCGTAAGTTTAACAAACACAACAGATACATATGGCAGAGACTTTAATTATTAATGGTATATTATCCCTCACTGTTTCCAACGCCGGGATAACTTTGCAATTTCGTGATTGTGGAAATAAGGTGATATACAGGGTGCTACAAAAAGGTACGGCCAGTCTTTCAGGAAACATTCCTCACACACAATGAAGAAAAGATGTTATGTGGACATGTGTTGGGAAACGCTTAATTTCCATGTTAGAGCTCATTTTAGTTTCATCAGTATGTACTGTACTTTCTTGATTGACCGCCTGTTGGCCCAATTGAAGGAAGGGAATGATGACTTCGGTGCTTGTGTTGACATGCGACTCATTGCTCTACAGTACTAGCATCAAGCACATCAGTACGTAGCTTCAACAGGTTAGTGTTCATCACGAACGAGGTTTTGCAGTCAGTGCAATGTTTACAAATGAGGAGTTGGCAGATGCCCATTTATTTCCAGAACGAAGGTGTCCCGACAGGAAGTCGTTCGAAGCAATTGATCGGCGTCTTAGGGGGCACGGAACATTCCAGCCTATGACTCACGACTGGGGAAGACCTAGGACACCTGCAATGGGCAACGCAGTTCTTCGTGCAGTTGACGATAATTCTAATGTCAGCGTCAGAGAAGTTGCTGTTGTGCAAGGTAACCCTGACCGCGTCACTGTATGGAGAGTGCTACGGGAGAACCAGTGGTTTCCGTACCATGTACAGCGTATGCAGGCGCTATCAGCAGCTGACTGGCTTCCACGGGTACACTTCAGCGATTGGTTCATCCAACAATGTGTCAATCCTCATTTCAGTGCAAATGTTCTCTTTACGGATGAGGCTTCATTCCAACATGATCAAATTGTAAATTTTCACATTCAACATGTGTGGGCTGACGAGAATCCGCACGCAAATGTGCAATCACGTCATCAACACAGATTTTCTGTGAACATTGGGCAGGCATTGTTGGTGCTGTCTTGATTGGGCCCCATGTTCTTCCACCTACGCTCAACGGAGCACGTTGTCATGATTGCATACGGGATACGCTACCTGTGCTGCTAGAACATGTGCCTTTACAAGTACGACACAACATGCGGCTCATGCACGATGGAGCTCCTGCACATTTCAGTCGAATTGTTCGTAAGCTTCTCAACAACAGATTCGGTGACCGATGGATTTGTAGAGGCGTACCAATTCGATGGCCTCCACGCTCTCCTGACCTCAACCCTCTTGACTTTCATTTACGGGAGCATTTGAAAGCTCTTGTCTACGCAACCCCGGTACCAAATCTAGAGACTCTTCCTGCTCGTATTGTGGACGGCTGTGTTACAATACGCCATTCTCCAGGGCTGCATCAGCGCATCAGGGATTCCATGCGACGGAGGGTGGATGCATGTATCCTCGCTAACGGAGGACATTTTGAACATTTCCTGTAACAAAGTGTTTGAAGTCACGCTGGTATGTTCTGTTGCTGTGTGTTTCCATTCCATGATTAATGTGATTTGAAGAGAAGTAATAAAATGAGCTCTATCATGGAAAGTAAGCGTTTCCGGACACGTATCCACATAACATATTTTCTTTCTTTGTGTGTGTGGAATGTTTCCTGAACGTTCGGCCGTATCTTTTTGTAACACCCTGTAGAGGCGAAGAACTCGTCGATCTCATTTTCATCCAGAAAAGAAGTTCCTTAAGCCCTGTTCGATAAAGAGCAGAGAAGGTCAATATGTGCGGCGCAAGATCAGGTGAATAAGGTAGATGCGGAAAGACTTCCCAGGATTTTTTATAATGTTTGTTTTTTTCGGTCTAGCAAAATGCAAGCGGGTGTTACCCTGGAGTATCATCACTTCACGCATTCTTACTGCCCGTAATTCGTGGATTGTGTCGGCAAGACGCCTCAGCTGTTCACAATGAATGTCAGCCATGATTGGTTCACCTTGGGGAAGAATTCGTAGTACACCACACCGTCGCAGTTCCACGAGATGAATAACATTATCTTTTGTAGATGCCCGCAGGTCTTTGTAAAGAGAGTTCCTGTTTTATTGAACTCAATCATTACTTTCTTTTCCTTATTTTAGCATAAAGGCACCATTTCTCGTCACCAGTAACTATGCAGGATAACAATGGCCGGGGCTGTTCACGAGCCAATTGATGACATGGAAGCAGAGACGCAGAAAGTGATTTTGGCTTAGAAATGCGGTACACATACACCCGATTTTTGAACCTTAGTCGTTGCACGCAAACGTTGCACGATGGTGGGATAATCACAGTTCATCACATCTGCCACTTCTCCAGTACACTGACGTGGGTCGTTGTGGATTGATGGGTTTAAACGATCTTCATCAAACCCCGAAGGTTTCCGTCAACGTGGAGAGTCACTAATGTCAAAACGATCCTCCTTAGAAACAAGAAAACCATTTATTTAGCATTCCCTGTCCAATGGCATTAGCCACATGTTGTTGTTGTCTTCAGTCTTGAGACTGGTTCGATGCAGCTGTCCATGCCACTCAATCCTGTGCAAGCTTCTTCATCTCCCAGTACCTACTGCAACCTACATCCTTCTGAACCTGCTTAGTGTATTCATCTCTTGGTCTCCCTCTACGATTTTTACCCTCCACTAAATTGGTGATCCCTTGATGCCTCAGAACATGTCCTACCAACCGATCCCTTCTTCTGGTCAAGTTGTGCCACAAACTTCTCTTCTCCCCAAACCTATTAGCCCCATACACGGAACAAATGTTTCTGATTGCTTCCGCTGCTGTCCACCCTCTATTGACCTAAAACAGAAGAATATGTCGTAAATGTTCCGATTTCGCCTATTGGCATCTGTTTTCTATGGTCCACAGCTCCATTCAGTATCCCCAAGTTACAAAACCTGAGCTCAAATAGCAAAAGTGAACTACAGATAAAAAATGACATTTGATAAATAACACCGTATATAGCGGTATACAAGCATACAAAAAAAACCGCTACGAACTTATGCACCAACCCATTACAATAACATACATTGCTTTATAATTTTTTTAAAGAGGTAACAGTCCTTAAACATACGAAAAATATGCGACTTTCGTGGTTTTTTCATTAAAAAGTAATCGAAAATCTGGTAATATAGTCTTACTCCTTACACTTTTGCCTTTAAGAAATCATGTTCGTGTTCACATTTTCACTATGCAAAAGACGATACATTAAGGGCAACCACAGCTGCGAATATGCATCTTGGAAATTAGAGCACCCCAATTTATCTGTATTAAAATCCTATTTATTGGACTCACGAGTAGTTTTCGTGGCATTACAGACCCATCTTTAGATGAAAATCTGTTTCAAGTCATAAGGTGAGCAAATCTGCGTTGTACGGAAGGTTCAACATTCGTCGTCCATTTAGAATGAAAACCGGTAATGAGTTGGAATCTCTAAAGTATAAATGCTGGAAAGTAGCAGTCCTATGCCCAATTAATTGCAAAGACCGAAAAGTATAACCTGATGGTGTAACTCCTAACTAGTTCGAAGCTACATAATGGAAACGAGTGGTAGGTCAGATGCTGTATTCGACTGTAGAAAAACCGGAACTATTATTTTGGAACTAGATCTCATGTGGCCCATAGTTCCTGAATAATGGCGAAAAAGTTTATGCCAAGAAATCTTTCCTGAAAGCATTTGCCTGGCGTGTAGTTCTGTATGGAAGTAGAAAGTAGAGTACATACAAACAGAAAATAGCTGCTTTTAAAATTCGGCACAACGAAAAGAATGCTCGATATTAGGTGGGTAAAGAAAAGTTATTGAGTCGCACTGCGAATGAAAGAGCTTGACATCAGAAGTTGACTAAAGAAAGACACAGGTGGCTATTACACGTCAGTAATCATTAACTAATAGTTAATTTGGCTATTGAGGGAAATTTGGTAACTGAGGGAAATTTAGCAATTAAAAATCATAGAGGGTGACCAAACTTGACTCAGCAAACAGGTACCAAAAAATGTAGCTTGCTGTACTTACAGGGATAGGAAAAGATACAAGACAGACTATTTTGGAGAGATGCATCAAACCTGTTCTTGAAACGATGACTGCAGTGACAACTGAAATGATAATAATAAATCCAGTGGTATATTTCGAGATAAATGAGGCACGAATGTGAGATACAGAGCAATCTTCTCTCCTATGCGTCACATGAGTGTCGGCCGTGACATTTGCCTGGGTCGAAAGTAAAAATTTAAACTATTTTCTATTCATTTGTGCCAATGGAGCACTTGATTTAATGTAGGACAGTGTTACGTAAAATACACTCCTGGAAATGGCAAAAAGAACACATTGACACCGGTGTGTCAGACCCACCATACTAGCTCCGGACACTGCGAGAGGGCTGTACAAGCAATGATCACACGCACGGCACAGCGGACACACCAGGAACCATGGTGTTGGCCGTCGAATGGCGCTAGCTGCGCAGCATTTGTGCACCGCCGCCGTCCGTGTCAGCCAGTTTGCCGTGGCATACGGAGCTCCATCGCAGTCTTTAACACTGGTAGCATGCCGCGACAGCGTGGACGTGAACCGTATGTGCAGTTGACGGACTTTGAGCGAGGGCGTATAGTGGGCATGCGGGAGGCCGGGTGGACGTACCGCCGAATTGCTCAACACGTGGGGCGTGAGGTCTCCACAATACATCGATGTTGTCACCAGTGGTCGGCGGAAGGTGCACGTGCCCGTCGACCTGGGACCGGACCGCAGCGACGCACGGATGCACGCCAAGACCGTAGGATCCTACGCAGTGCCGTAGGGGACCGCACCGCCACTTCCCAGCAAATTAGGGACACTGTTGCTCCTGGGGTATCGGCGAGGACCATTCGCAACCGTCTCCATGAAGCTGGGCTACGGTCCCGCACACCGTTAGGCCGTCTTCCGCTCACGCCCCAACATCGTGCAGCCCGCCTCCAGTGGTGTCGCGACAGGCGTGAATGGAGGGACGAATGGAGACGTGTCGTCTTCAGCGGTGAGAGTCGCTTCTGCCTTGGTGCCAATGATGGTCGTATGCGTGTTTGGCGCCGTGCAGGTGAGCGCCACAATCAGAACTGCATACGACCGAGGCACACAGGGCCAACACCCGGCATCATGGTGTGGGGAGCGATCTCCTACACTGGCCGTACACCTCTGGTGATCGTCGAGGGGACACTGAATAGTGCACGGTACATCCAAACCGTCATCGAACCCATCGTTCTACCATTCCTAGACCGGCAAGGGAACTTGCTGTTCCAACAGGACAATGCACGTCCGCATGTATCCCGTGCCACCCAACGTGCTCTAGAAGGTGTAAGTCAACTACCCTGGCCAGCAAGATCTCCGGATCTGTCCCCTATTGAGCATGTTTGGGACTGGATGAAGCGTCGTCTCACGCGGTCTGCACGTCCAGCACGAACGCTGGTCCAACTGAGGCGCCAGGTGGAAATGGCATGGCAAGCCGTTCCATAGGACTACATCCAGCATCTCTACGATCGTCTCCATGGGAGAATAGCAGCCTGCATTGCTGCGAAAGGTGGATATACTCTGTACTGGTGCCGACATTGTGCATGCTCTGTTGCCTATGTCTATGTGCCTGTGGTTCTGTCAGTGTGATCATGTGATTTATCTGACCCCAGGAATGTGTCAATAAAGTTTCCCCTTCCTGGGACAATGAATTCATGGTGTTCTTATTTCAATTTCCAGGAGTGTATAAGAAGCAGTTAAGATTTGCTAAATGAAATAACATTGTTGGTCAATATTCACTTTCATTTGTCAATGTCACTTTACCTGAACCGAAACATCGCTTGGTTCGAAGCTGATAACTAAGAAACAATCTGATTTTAAAGTTCCGCTATTTCCAACATATTTGTCACGAGAAGTTCAGCAACTGTTTTGATGTTAATATCTGTTTCGTTTACTTAGAGTTTAAGACACATATTTTTTGTTAGTTTCAGTCAACGCTGATCATCTTCAGAGCTTCGTAGTTGTTCAGGTAACCCTTCGTGTCTATTTGCAGCCACACCCAAGTCCATTGTCTTCAGATCTGTGTAGTTGCATAAGCAACCTCTCGTGCCCAAGTGGATCTATACGTAAGAGTAAGTATTCATAAATGTAACTCCATATGGAACCGATGGGTTGATTACACAATTACACACTTCTGATGATATTGCAGTGCATGTGTGATTCTGAATTACGATGCAAGGTTCCTTTGGTAATGCATCTGACCAACTTTGATCGAAACTAATCACACAAAATGGGAAGTGCCACTGATACGGTAAAATAAAGTATAAAAAATTTAATGACTTACTGTTTCTTCTTCTACGACCTTGTGTTGTTACACAAGTGACACTGCAATCTTCAGTGCTGTAATCATTTAAATTGTAGCTTCATCGCTATTGAATTGGCTTCGTAAAAATTTTCCGTGTTATATTAAATAATCTGATAGATTACTCATTTTTAACTACTACAGTCGCTAAACGTCACGAATAAGTACAACGGAGCTACTTTTTGGCTAGTTTCTCAGACATATCAACATGACGGGTGATAACGTGCTCACCTCCCATGCAAGCGGGCCCAGGTTCGATTCCCGGCAGGGATGGAGATCTTCTCCGCTCGTGGACTGGGTGTTGTGTAGTCCTCATCATCATTTCATCCTCATCACCGGCGCAGAAGACGTCTAAAATGGCGTCGACTGAAATAAGTCTTGCTCTTTGCGGCTGAACTTCCCCGGATAGGGCCTCCCGTCCAACGATGCCATACGCTCATTTCCATTTCCATTAACATGACACTATGCTCTCACACCCAAAGAGGCATACATATGAATGCATGTATCGACGTTGCACCGACTTTTGTAGCTCTTTCAGCTCACAGGTAATTGCACGCATGACATATCTCATGGGAGGCTCTATGATTGCGGTCTCTTGACGGATACTTTGCTGAGAATTCAGCCTTAAGTAGCTGAACTTTGACACGGTGTCATTCCGTTACTCTTGCTTCCATCTTGGCTCTGGGAAATGACAAGTTCTTGCGTTTCTGCTCACTATGCTGTGTTTACTTCATGTCGCTGCAAACCAGTTGGTGAGATCGCTGCATGATTCTGCCTTAGGCAACGCATTGCAAGTATAATCGACCGCATTCGTCTACGACGAACTTATTTTCTCAATGTCGATGTCCGTTACATTTGCGAAGGTTAACTGTTGCGCCACATTGGTAAAACAAAGGGAATTCGGAAAATAAGGTCCGATCATCCGCGAATCGGGAACACTGTGTCTTATTTGCAACAGTTAGGTACAACTTCCAGCTACTTATCTGCGTAGTCGTTGATTCCGACTGGACATTTCTCGTAGGGTTGTACCAACTTTCCAATACTCTCGTCGTAGAAGGCAACCACCAGTGCTTTCCACTAATTCTCTACGCCGGTCTGTACCTCGTTGTCTGTGCCAGAATGTTGTCTTCATAACCAGCGGTTTGTGTGAGCAGACATGAAACTCAGAGGATGCCAATTACGGCCTGCGTTATAGGTGATCAAACACTTCACTTGGAGAACGCAGCAGGAGCATCTTCATTGCCCCTGCAGAATGTGGCTGAGAATGCTCTTCAAAAAGGAAACGCAAGACAGTTACGTTATTTGGGCTGAATATCTTCAGGCGAAACTTCTCACTTGGCGAGACACGCTGTTTTCTAGGCATACTTAGGCGCACACCGTGCGCTCAATACTAAAAAGACCGACGGAAACATCCTCCAGGCTGTGGCTAAGCCATGTCTCCGCAATATCCTTTCTTTCAGGAGTGCTAGTTCTGCATGGTTCGCAGGAGAGCTTCTGTAAAGTTTGGAAGGTAGAAGACGAGGTACTGGCAGAAGTAAAGCTGTGAGGACGGGGCGTGAGTCGTGCTACCCAACAGCTCAGACGTAGAGCACTTGCCCGCGAAAGGCAAAGGTACCGAATTTGAGTCTCGGTCAGACACACAGTTTTAATCTGCCAGGATGCTTCAGCCCTCATATAGGGCTTGCTGTAAAAGCAGCTGTAAACAACAAGTAAATCTCCTGTTTTGTGAGTAGTTTGTTTTAGAAAACGACATTTAGCTTTCAAATTTGGGCATTTATTTGATTTGGCTTGATAATATAACCACAAGCTGCAGTATTAGCTCATACACAAAATAACGACATTCCATAAAACGTACAGCCAACAACTTAAACTACAAAATGGTCTAAAACCATTTTTTTAAACCAGTAGTAGCGGAGTAAAGGAAATCACATCGCGCAACGCAGACTTTACGAATTTGCGTGGCGTAAAACGAATTCTAAGAATTTCCTATTCTATGCTCTGACCGCTGTAGTTCAGCAAAAGCGCAGTTCTGTGGATGTATCGCAACAAAGTATCTAAAATAAAAGGAGTAGTATGTGCAATCAATGCAATTATCATTTACAATAGATCTTTAAAATGTAACATATAGCTGAAAGCCAAAATAGATTAACGAAACTTCTGGGAAGCACCGCAGAACTATCACTCCGTAGACTCCTCTTAGGAGCACGGATTTCCGAAGTGGAAGTGTGTGAATCATTCTTATAGGTTACTGCTTACGAATTTTTCTAATTCAGAAGATTTTGAGTGGCTTCCCAAATTTGTGACTGTACCATTTCGATGCGGGTGGGTAATTGAATGCTTGTATGAAACTGAGAAGAAAATAACCTATGCTAACAGGTTATGTCACACGCACAATTACGTTCTAGTTCCCGTTTACCCCTCCCATATATACCAAACGATAGATACAACAATCCTCCATTTTTAGATTTTGCGATGAGTTGAAAATTTTCAATACGCCTACTGCAGATATCGGAATAGTCTGTACAGGCGGTCGAGGATTCTGAGCAGACACCGTTTCCCAGGAAAGTGAAAATCGCACTGAATTTTCGATACTGTCGCCACTGGTAGGCCACAAAATTTAATTATTGCGTAAAGTTAGCTGCGCCTACGCTGCATCCAGAACAGGCAAGCACCAAGCAGTTACGCAGGGTCTCGGTAGATGGCGGCAAGCTATCGTTCGCACTCTGTTGTTGCAGGTCGCGATTAAAAATAGGACTGCTTCCGCAGATGAACTGACATACACAACCGGGTCTACAAGAAGCTAGGTTTTTATATATATGCTTAAATTTAACAATATATCTGTAGGAAACTATTATTAAGTACACTTCTAGTGCAATAATTTTAGTGTCAATCTAAATCAAAATTACACTTTTTTCCCAATAAGATTGTGAACTATATTCCGATCTATATGTCCCTAATAACGCGTGTTCTATGTCATTGTCGATACTTTCTGCTATTTTAGTGACACATGCTTTGTCTATTATTGTTACATCATTGCCATTTAGATGTAAGTTAATGCTTTTATGTAATTTTGAACGTAACAGAACTGCACAGTTGTATTTGAACAGAGATTTTAGTCTCGTTAAAAAAATACATCTAATTCACACAGGATGAAAGATAGGCAATAGGCCACATCATACAGCTAGAGACCTTTTCTGTATGACTGGATGATTCCACCCCTTATTTGCTTTAGGATCTAACTTTCAAAACATAGATACTATCTTTAGTGACCTTTGAGCATTTTTTTATTTCGGCCTTAACTTAGTAGACTTATTTCAAATGACAGCAGCTCAAGATTTCGCTAGAAAAAACCTATTTCCTCTTCAGAATTATCGCCACGAATAATTATCTCAATTAAAATACCTGCCGATATAAATTATGTGAGAGCGCGTCCTTGACTGATCATTCAGACATGAAACAAAATGTCAGTGAATTCATCCCAAAATAATTTTACTTCCATTCCTACCCGTCTGCCATAGGGCAGAAAGAAGGCGCCTATTGCAGAGAATAAAGATGTGTGCTGGAATAAAACTGGATCTCGTCAGTACGCCATTTCTCCCCGATAATTCTCAATTTTATGCTTTCATGATTTCAGTCATGGACTATACAGTTCCATGATTTCCAGGGTCATCGATTATGATGAATAAAACTTAGTAAAAAAGTTTTATGTACATTTTACAAAATTGTTACTGAATCTCAGTTAATGTAACGTCTACAAGAAACGTGACGCATTACATCAGATATATAAAAATCGAAGGAAATACAGATGTTAACAGGTATATGAATTATAAGACAGTTAGTCGAATGCGTAAAGTGTTTAAATCATTAACGTAGATAATCTACCGATAAATAACAACTGTCCCCATACGCTGATATATCCACGAAAGGTAAAGCTAAAGATTTAAGATCTACACTTTATAGTGGTAAGAAGGATAGTAATAAGCAACCAGGTGAGAAGGTGCAGTGTTTGAAACACTGGACTATCATTTGAGAGGAGCGTCATTCAAATTTCCGCGAGATCATTCAGATTTGAGTTCTTCTGAAGCGATAAGAATGGTGGGATGATCTTCAAGTATGTGGATTTGATTTAAGCAATAACAGAAAAACAAGGAAGATAATGAGTATGTTATTAAAATACCAAAGTCGGGGACAAAAGATGAAGATGATGGACTCGTTAGCTTTATGCCTAAGTGCCCCACAAAAAGGTCAAAACGAAGACGCCATAAAGAATGAGACATATTGGTAAAAATGATATGTTCAGCAAAAGAAATGTGGTGATTTCTAAAGAAATCTGCTGATTTGCAAATTTTTGTGGAGTCAAGAAATTAAATTTTCGCTAAAGAATTTTTTGAAAGTTCCCTTTCTTTCCATGCTGCCATGTTTGTTGGTATCAAATATTGCTCCGTGTAAAACGAAAAAGAATAAAAGAGAGACTAAAAATGTTCGATTTCCTTTCATGGATTCTCTGTTTACTAATGTTCCCGTTGTTTTCCGCTACTATGACAGTTGCAATTAATTGTAAATAAAGGTAAGTGAAACATCGACAGTGAGAAGTTTTGAAAAACAGCACCTCGACGTCTAAGAAATATACCAGAGATATAAAGGATAGCTAACTAGTTGTAAAAAGTGGTGGTTTTCAAATAACATTAACCACGGTTTCGACGGATCTAAACTCGTATTCTTCAGAAGGACAGACAACTTCACATTAGCAATTCACTCAGTAAAAGCTGCCTCCGCTTGGCATTTATCGGCAACGATCATTATGTCCAAATTTAGTAATTAAGACCCCTAGAATCAAGGGCTTGTCACATGAATAAAAGCAGTCACAATGACAAAAAATGGTTCAAATGGCTATAAGCGCTATGGGACTTAATATCTGAGATAATCAAAAGTGGTTCAAATGGCTCTGAGCATTATGGGACTTAACTACTGAGGTTATCATTCCCCTATAGCTTAGAACTACTTAAACCTAACTAACTTTAGGACATCGCACACATCCATGCCCGAGACAGGATTCGAACCTGCGACCGTAGCAGTGGCACGGTTCCAGAGTGTAGCGCCTAGAACCGCTCGGCCACAACGGCCTGCTGAGATCATCAGTCCACTAGACTTAGAACTACTTAAAGCTAACTAACCTAAGGACATCACACACATCCATGCCCGAGGCAGTATTCGAACCTGCGACCGCAGCAGCAGCGCGGTTCCGGACTGAAGAGCCTAGATAGAATAATAGACGATGACAGTAGCAACATGCCGACTGAGGGAGACTGGAGAGCGTGGATACCAGGGAAGCAACTCCTGACTCACATCCGCCGATAAACGTTTATGCTTGGCGGTCTGAACACCCAACTGTTGAGACGAACAAGCGTACATGTTTATCGGAGCATGGGAGTCAGGAGTTAATATCCTGGTATCTACGCTCTCCAGTCTCCTTCAGTCTACGTGTATCCACTAAGTGATGGCTTTTACTGATGTGACGAGCCGTTGATTGTAGGAGCCTTAATTGTTTCATATGGACCTACAGACCGATGCTGATAAATGTCACATGGGGACAGCTTGTTGCCTAACACGAAGAGCAAGTTGGTTTGCAGTAGCTGTTTATGGACGTGCGTTGTCCTACTCACTTTCCTGTGCAACGTAGCGTCCACAGTTTACTTTGACCTGCAGAAACACCAAGTGGGACTGTGAGTGGTAACTGGAGGCCCCCACACATCATCAAAGCTGGGACGACACCTGCGTGTCGTTGGCGAATACACTTCGGAATAGGTCACTCATCAGGAGTACGCCGTACAAGTGTACGTCCATCACTCGCGTACAGAAGGAACATACTCTCATTTACTCTCCAGTCGTCTCTTTCACGACACCAGAATATTCGTGCTAGGTAGTGCCGTTGCTTCAGCGGTAGCCTGGCCTGGGGCACACTCCTGTAAGCAGACGCTTCCCAATCGTCTTTGGTGACACTGCAGCTACGTCATGTACCCGCATTTGTACCCTGGATGATCTAGGCACGATACTTCGATCTTGACGTGAGTCTGTATTACGCTGACGTCCAGAACCTAGTCTAAAGACGTGCGTAGGTTTCACGTACCACCGAAAGCAGTGGTATACCATCGATGCTTTGTGCAGATGTGCAGCTTCGGTAAGTCCATCCAGCGTCCAACAGACCCACAGTGCGACACCTGTAAAGTGCCTGAAATTGTTTGCCAGCCGTAGTGGCTGAGCGGTTCTAGGAGCTAGAATCTGAAACCGCGCGACCGCTACGGCCGCGGGCTCGAATCCTACCTCGGGCATGGATGTGTGTGATGTCCTTAGGTTAGTTAGGTTTAAGTAGTTTTAAGTTCTAGGGGACTGATAACAGACGTTAAGGCCGATAGTGCTCAGAACCATTTCTTAAAAGTTGTTTAAACAGAACACGTACTCGTCGGTGGGGCATGGTTGCTCCCTAGAATGAATGTTCACCTCTAAGATCAGCACTGGCACCGCCTGGTAAGATGCACCAGAAAGCGAATAGAGAGGGGTCACGACCGCCATCTGCTTGCCGATGACCATGACAAATAGCTCTACAACTCCTCGGCATGTACCATCAGGCCACTGGACACAGTCCCTGAGTGCGTTGCAATTTTTCCAGCAGTATACATAAGTACAGGTATCGGAGAACAAACGTTTTACACTACGGGCCATTAAAATTGTTACACCAAGACGAAAAGCAGATGTTAAGCGAGTATTCATTGGACAAATATATTATACTCGAACTGACATGTGATTACATTTTCACGCAATTTGGGTGCATAGATCCTGAGAAATCAGTACCCAAAACAACCACCTATGGCCGTAATAACGGCCTTGATACTCCTGGGTATTGAGCTAAACAGAGCTTGGATGGCGTGTACAGGTACAGCTGACCATGCATCTTCAACACGATACCACAGTTCATCAATAGTCGTGACTGGCGTATTGTGACGAGCCAGTTGCTCGGCCACCACTGACCAGACGTTTTCAGTTGGTGAGAGATCTGGAGTATGTGGAGGCCAGGGCAGCAGTCAAACATTTTCTGTATCCAGAAAGGCCGGTACAGGAGCTGTAACAGGCGCTCGTGCATTATCCTGCTGAAATGTAGGGTTCTGCAGGGATCGAATTAAGGGTAGAGATACGGGCCGTAACACATCTGAAATGTAACGTCCACTGTTCAAAGTGCCGTCAATGCGAACAAGAGGTGATCGAGACGTGTAACCTATGGTACCCCATACCATCACGCCGGGTGGAACGCCAGCATGGCGACGTCGAATACACGCTTCCAGTGTGTGTTCAGCGCGATGTTGCCAAACACTGATGCGACCATCATGATGCTGTAAACAGAACCTTGATTCATCCGAAAAAATGACTTTTTGCTATTTGTGCACCCAGGTTCGTCGTTGAGTACATCATCGCAGGCGCTCCTGTCTGTGATGCAGGGATCGAGACGTGGCTGCAATATCCGTTACAGCCATGCAAATAAGATGCCTATCGTCTCGGCTGCTAGTGGTTCGAGGCCGTTGGGAACTAGCATGGCGTTCTGTATTGCCCTCCTGAACCGATCGATTCCATATTCTGCTAACAGTCATTGGATCTCGACCAACGCGAGCAGCAATGTCGCGACACGATAAACCGCAATCGCGATAGGCTACAGTCCGACCTTTATCAAAGGCGGAAACCTGATGGAACGCATTTCTCCTCCTTACACGAGGCATCACAACAACGTTTCACCAGGCAACGCCGGTCAACTGCTGTTTGTGTATGAGCAACCGGTTGGAAACTTCCTTCATGTCAGCACGTTGTAGGTGTCGCCACCGGCGCCAGCCTTGTGTGAATGCTCTGAAATGCTAATCATTTGCATATCGCAGCATCTTCTTCCTGTCGGTTAAATTTCGTGTCTGTAGCACGTCATCTTCGTGGTGTAGCAGTTTTAATACCCAGTACTGTATTTAAAACGAGATAGAAAGTGAACATCTATGTCTAATCTATAACTTATTCTTACTGCCGAAAGTGTTGTTAGATTTCGCTACAGGTTCATGCACCATTTTAGTGCAACATAAACAATATGGTTCTTCAAAAAAGTTCTCAAAAGTAATAAATAGTATTCCTTTGATAGCAGTATTTTAAGTGTTTTCCAGATGTGCAAAAGACACTACCCATTTAGAATGACGCATTTGGTTGTTGTGCTAATGAAGAAACAAATTAACTGTGAGAGTTACTTTACAGGTGCGAGGCAATAATTTAAGAAGCCTAAAGTAATTTAAGTACTCTTTAAAGAGTTGAGGCGATGCGTTTAGGAGATAATGAGGGGATATTTCAGCTGGACGTCGTGTTCCCACGCAGAGGCGTGCCGGGCCGGGCAGATGGGCAACTTTCTCGCTGCCAGCGCCGGGTCTGGAGCTCCGGACAGAGTGCCACAGCCGGCCTGACATTTGCAGAAGCGACCGCCAAAGTGGACACTGCGGCTGCGGAGAAATCGGGTCGTGTGTCTCCCGGAAGCCGTACTCCAGGAGCCTGTGGCGCAAAACGAGGTTCACTGCAATATTGAGATTTGGTAGTGTGAAGCTAACATCATGTTACAGTTGACTTATTTGCATTGAAGTTCAATTGATTCAAATGGCTCTGAGCACTATGGGACTTACCTTCTGAGGTCATGAGTCCCCTAGAACTTAGAACTACTTATACCTAACTAACCTAAGGAAATCACAAGCATCCATGCCCGAGGCAGGATTCGAACTTGCGGCCGCAGCGGTCGCGCGTTTCCAGACAGTACGCCTAGAACCTCTCGGCCACTGCGGCCGGCTGCATTGAAGTGAATGGCGGTAATGGGGATGAAATCAGTGAAGATACGATGATGTAGAGTAATACCAGTGAAGTAACACTCAGCAATGCTCAAATCCATTGCAATAAACGTGTCATGACTAATGGAAATTTGTGCCAGACCGGGACTCCAACCGGACATTCTGCTTTCTTGAGAGCAGTCGCAGCTAGCTCAACGCGCCTCCAGACTAACCCTTTCATTGTCACTAAAGGTTCTACCTATTTCCCAACACTACTCAAAAAATTCTTTCGTGAGGTAATCTGGAATGGCACAGTGGAGGAACGGATCTGGTTTTATATACTCTTTTCTCCGATAAAGTCGCTGCATACACACGCATCATTTAGTTATCTGCTTTGTGGCAGATGTATACTTTATAGCCGATAATGTTTCTCTGTCTTCCGTTTTACTCTTAGTCTTTGGTACCCTCCTTGTCGTCTACTGACGTCATTCAGCATCTGCTATATTTTTCTGCCCTTCCCTCTCTTTCACAGAGTATAATCTCCAATTACCTCTACTAGAAGTAGATTTTATCATATGCACTACAGTTTTATCAACTGTCAACATCCTACGATCCTTTCCCCCCTTTACAGTACCTCTTCATTATTCACTTTATCAGTCCAGACGATCTCCTCCAATCTGCGCCATATCCACATTTCACTAGCTTAATTATTGCTCTCGTGCTGCCGTCACAACATCCACGTTTATATTCTGAATAGGGCCACGATGCAAACCAGGCACTTCACTAGTTGCTTCCTTAATTCTACGATCAAGCCACTAGCTAAGAGTCTTTTCTGCTTTTGAAATGCTTCTTTCGCTAAAGCTATTCTGACTTTGATATCCTGTTCACAATGCATATCTTTCCTAACCCAACTTCTCAAATAGTTAAGTTCTCTCACCTCGTCTATGGTTTCATGCCCTTCCTTGTACGTCGCTCTTTACTTAAATCCTATAGTCATGCCTTTCGTTTTCATCTTATTTATTTTCACACCGTATGCTAGACAAAATTCAGTCAGGCCATTTAGCGTTAGATCAGTGGCTCTTCATTTCCTGTATGACACACTACGTTATATGCGAATCTTGCGCATTCTAATTTTCGTCCACTTATCCCGAATCCTCTTTTTGCAACAGAATAACTTTTCAGTATTTCCTCCAAATGTATGTTAAATAGGATCGGCGAGAGAGAGAGAGCTTGTGTAGCCCCTCTTCTTATCTCGCTGCCTTCCGAGGTCTCATTTCCTATCAGTAACCTTCCCTTCCGATTCAAGCACAGATTTTCAATCAGTCTTCTCCCCACCATTTGGATCCTTTTTCTAACCAGATATCCATCAGTTTATTCTACTGCATATTCACTGATTTCATCTGAGTTATCTATGGCCAGGTCAGTGAAATTAATTCAACAGACACGTAAATATTCAATATGTCCTACATCAAATTTAGCCTCTGTTACATTCGATCCTTTGCTGGGTGACTCTTTTCCGCAGTACAGAAACTTGTATGAGCTTTCGTAGGTAATAAGAGGAAAAAAATGACAATTACAGTTCGTGTGAGACATAGAGACTTAATGTAAGAGATAAGGTGACTGATCGCAAAACGTAGGAAATTCGGTTTCGAGGTCACATCAGTCACAAATTGTTATTATCCACAACATGTGAATAAAACTGTTCTGCCGATAGGATTTACTAAAAAAAAAAAAAAGAAATTGATGAATGTGAACAGCAGCACCAATGACGCTTCCTCAATTAACTTCAAACCTCTGCAACCTTTTCTTTCTTTGCATGGGCGAGGCATCAGTGCCCTGGTTTGATGGAGCCCACCACGACCTGCAATGCCTTACCAACCTCTTCATCTCGGAGTAACGCTTACACCCAATATTCTCAATTATTTGTTTGTTATACTCCAATGTCAGAAGCTTGAACATAGTAGGGAAGGTAGAAAATCTGGAAAGGAAATTTCAAAGGCTCTATCTAGATATAGTAAGGAGCAGTGAAGTGAGATGGAAAGAAGACAAGGGTTTCTAGTCAGATGAGCATAGGGTAAGATCAACAGCAGCAGAAAATCCAATAACGGAAATAGGGTTCTTTATCAACAGGAATATATGGCAGAGAGTGTGCCACTCTAAAGAGTTCAGTGATAGGATTGTTCTTATCATAATCGACAGAAAACCAACACTGGCACCGATAGTTCAGGTATATGTATGCAGACGTCACAAGCTGCAGATGAAGAGATAGGGAAAGTACATGAAGATAATAAAAGGGCAATGCAGAACATACCGATGACTGCAAGAGCTGACAAGTGCGAGCATTATCGCACAATCAGCTTAACACCTGTGCATCCAACCTTCTGACAAGAATAATATACAGAAGAGTGGAAGGAAAAATTAAGGATGACGATCAGTTTGGCCTTAGGAAAGAAAAAAGCACCAAAGCGACAATCTGACGTTGCGGTTGACAATGGAAGAAAGTCTAAAGAAAATTTAAGACACGCTCATAGGATTTGTCAGCCTGGAAAAAACGTTCGGCAATGTAAAATGGTGCAAGATGTTCGAAATTCTGAGAAAAGTAGAGGTAAGTTATAGAGAGAGACGGGTCATATACAATATGGTTCAATTGGTTCAAATGGCTCTGAGCACTATGGCACTTAACATCTGAGGTCATCAGTGCCCTAGAACTTAGAACTACTTAAACCCAACTATCCTAAGGACATCACACACATCCATGCCCGAGGCAGGATTCGAACCTGCGACCGTAGCGGTCGTGCGGTTCCAGACTGAAGCGCCTAGAATCGATCGGCCAATACAATATGGATAGGGAGGAATAATAACAGTCGACGATCCAGAAAGAAGTGCTCTTATTAAAAAGGATGTAAGACAAGGATGTAGTCTTCCACCTCTACTGTTCAACCTGTGCATTGGAGAATATGGAAATAAAAGAAAGGTTCAGGAGTTGAATTAAAATTCAAGTTGAAAGTGTATTAATGATACGATTCGCTCATAACATTGATATCCTGAGTGGAAATCAAGAAGAATTACATGATCTGCTAAATGGAACGGTCTAATGAGAACAGAATATGGATTGAGAGTAAATCGAAGGAAGATGAAGGTAATGAGAAGTAGTAGAAATGAGACCAGCGAGAAACTTAACATCGGGACGGATGGTCACGAAGTAGATGAAATTAAGGAATTTTGCTACCTAGGCAGCAAAATAACCAATGACGGGTGGAGCAAGGGGGACATAAAAAACAGACTGGCACTCGTAAAAAGGGCATTCCTGACCAAGAGAATTCTACTGGTATCAAACATATGCCTTAATTTGAGGAGAAAGATTCTGAAACTGTACATATCGCGCACAGCATGGTACGGTAGTGAAACATGGAATGTGGGAAAACAGGATCGGAAGAGAAACGAAGCATTTAAGATGTAGTGCTACAGTCGAACTTTGAAAATTATATGGACTGATGAGATAAGGAATGAAGAGGTTCTACGCAAAATAGGAGAGGAAAGCAATGTGCGGGAAACACTGAAAAGGAGAAGGGACAGGATGATAGAACATCTGTTAAGACATCAGGGAATGACTGCCGTGATACTAGAGGGAGTGTAGAGGGCAAACGGAGATCGGAATACATCCAGCAGGATGTTGGTTGCAAGTGATCAAGTGATACTCTAAGATGAAGGTCCTATCAGAGGCGAGATATAGAGGAATTCGTGGCGGGAAGTTCCAATTTCTTCTGCCCCTACGGTCGTAATTTTCTACAATTCCGTCTAGTAAAATGAAATTTGTGTGGTTGTGGCGGCGACCAGAGGAGAGGTCCTGTTCTTATGATGCTTTGCGGAGATAAAATGGTGTTGCTCTTAGCATCATGGTGTTTGAAGCCGTAGAGTATGTTTTTAAGTTGTAGGAACTCTGACTGCACTACGGTACGTTACAGTTGCCCTTCACATTCAACGATATAGTGCCATATTTTGTTAGGACAACACTAGCCCACTCATGGCGTGTGTCTGTATGAACTTTCTACGTCATGGTGAGGCATTACAATGGCCAGTAAGATTTCCAAATCAGTCTCCGGTAGTACACATGTGTACATTTGGACCTCAACTCCGCTTCAGTGCCCCGCTATGTGGGATATCTGTGACCTGTTACATTAGTTGTGGACCGACTTACCTCAGAAGAGGATGCAGCGGCTTTATGAGAGATTTTTCAACAGAATCAGTGAAAGCATAGATGTGAGACGAGGTGCCAAATCATACTGATATATAGGGCCATACTGCCAAGTTCTTTGTAAATTTGACTCGATTTTGTAATCATTGAAATAACATTACATACCCTCTTAATTTCATTTCCTTTTCTACTTCTGGGTGCTTCATTATTTTTGTCACTAGGGACTTATAACATAAGGAGCTAAGAGAATGTTCATCTGCAGCTCAACGTCTTGTACAGATCGTCATACCGATGAATACCACCTGCAAAAGTAGCCGAAAAATGTTGTGCCGTGGGTTTGAAGTGTTTGTTGCATGTTATTCGCAGAATCGTCGAGGAAAAAAACTATATAGAATTCAGATTCTGGAGGGTAAACAATAACCTGGTGTAGACATTGCCACACAACACAGATGAAAATTCAAGAGAGGTTAGAAAAGAAGTGTACCATACTGAAAATTTAGGATGGAGACGAAATGGTGGTTCTTAGAGGCAGTGACCACTAGGTTAGGTAAAAGCGTCAATGGATATTCTGAAGAAGATATATGGTATAAATTAAGGCGAGACAACACATCGTAGGGTCTGCAAATGCAGTAAGTTATGGATAGTTGAATAATTTATGACAATCTTAAAAATGAGACAGGTTGACTGCTCAGGAATAAAAAATTGACTGAGAGTGTAAACAAGACAAATCAGAAAGGATGATGGAAACATGGCAAGATATTCTGAAAATATTATGGTCTTAACCTGCGAGGTATATATGGAAAACCTCAGTTCAATATACAAAAAAAGAGAAGACAGTTGGCAATAGTACATCGAAAGCTTTAATGATAGAGAGTATTGTCCACAAATGTGATAGAAGAAGAGAAGGAAGCTGATTTGTAGAAATAGTCCAATAGTTCAGTAATGAGAGCAGCGTACAACAGAGTAGTAAATGATCTCAGCTCAAAGAAGATAGCTTTGAAGTTAATGAAATCCACGGGAGGTTTACTTTATGTACAAAATCTTTGAACTGAGTGATTTCTATATAAAACTGAAAATAAAAAACGAAAAAGTCCAGGTAAGCATTCTCATCAATCATCACATTACCAAAGAAGGCATGTGAAAACTATGGGACGGTTAGACTGCAAATTATGGTTATATAATTTTGACAAAAATATCAGTCAGAGGAGTAGAAAAAAAATTGAGAAGACGTGCCGGCTGAAGATCACTTTGGTTTCAGAATGAGAAAACTTACCACTTAATCTCTCCTTACGGTTCTTTTATTAATGCATGATTGACGAAAACTTGACGTGAATTCGTAGCTCTTGAGCACTTAGAGGAAGGAGTTGAAATACGGAGAAGGAAAAAATTTACCAAATTTACAAAATCGAAGTGGGAAAATGGAAGTGGGAGGCTGTAAGGTATTTGTTTTTTTAGAAATGACTTTCTTACTGCAAAGTAAACGTTACTATATTACAGAGTATGCAGTGCGAAGTAGTTACCTAGGAGTAAATAGTATAGCACAGGTTAGGAAAAGATGGTCGTTATGAAACTAGTCCCGTATACTTCCTGGTGTATGATTAGTAGATGGTTGGCCAAACTGGTTCTAGTCTTGGTTGGTTCTAGTTGTTTCTTTTATTAGGTAGTTACATAAAAATGAAAATATTAGAATGTCAATAAAATTCTTCTGGGTTAGAGACCTCATTGTCATTTATAAAATTCCAACATTTCGGCGTCTGTTGCAAGACGCCTTCCTAAGGGTGTGTTGCTAACTGCTGAATGCGCGCAAGTGTGGGTACATATATACTATGGAAGAGTGTTGTGATTGGATGTGAGGATGAGGAGGAAGGGTATTAGGAGTTCATTTTATTGGCGTCTGCATTGCGTCTTGTTATTGGCGGAAATAGGCGTTTTCCATTGGAGTTTCCTTTACTGCCTGCCATTGGTGGAAATCGGCGAATAGGAGACTTAGCGGCGACTGCAGCGTAGCGTTGTTTACTAACTGCCTAGTATCGACTAGGCCGCGTCAGCGCTCTGTGTACCATCCTCCACTGTGGCCTACCGCACGCCTGTTGCTTTGCGCGAGCTGTCCTTCCGCAAAGCTGTCACAGCAGGCAGCCAAGACGCTGGAAGTCTGTACCCGTCTTCTCTGTTCATATTATCGGGTCGCTTGGCTATTTCTATAGCCTCTCTAATCTTCCTCCTCAAACTAAACGGCTGTTTCGCCAGTACTCGGGCCTCTCGAAATTCGATGTTCATCCTGCACTGCTCATGATGTTCTGACACCGCTGATTTGCTATATTGTTTGAGGCGGATATATCTCTCATGTTCTGTTAGCCTCGTGCTTATTGGACGCCCAGTCTCACCTACATACACCAGTCCACATTCACACTCGATTTCATAAACTCCGGCGGCATGAAACTTGTCAATTGTATCTTTTGTCGAGCCCAGAATGTTTTTTATTTTGTTGTTGCTACGAAAAATCGGCTTAATACCTGCCCAGACGTTCAGTAACCCCTTGTACATACGGTAGCACGGCGGTGTTCTGTGCTTCGTTCTGTATTTCCCTGTTGCCCTCCTCCTTCGGCGCCATGGTTTTGCGTATCAGCCTCATGTCGCAGCC
The DNA here is from genome assembly GCF_023897955.1 of Schistocerca gregaria. NCBI lineage: Eukaryota > Metazoa > Arthropoda > Insecta > Orthoptera > Acrididae > Schistocerca > Schistocerca gregaria. The sequence continues at coordinate 283,839,204 of NC_064927.1, forward strand.
ATTAGCTCCAAAAGTGGTCCTGAGGTTCTGCAGTTCAGCTTGCAGGTTGTATTCATCGCTGATCCTGTAGGCTCTCTTAGTTAAAGTTCGCAGGGCCGAATTCTTTTGCATAGGATGGTGGTGGGAGGATGCATGCAGGTACCTGTCCGTGTTGGTGGGCTTCCTGTAAACTCTGTGTCCAAGCTTCCTGTCTGGCTTACGATAAATTTCTACGTTGAGAAAAGGCAATACCCCGTTCTTTTCAATCTCCATGGTAAAATGAATTTTGCTGTGCTGCTGGCGCACTAGCTCGCTGATGTCAGGTGCCATACGTTCCTCAGCGAGCTAGTGCGCCACTGTTTGACGACCACCTATTTTAGGTGGAAAGGGGATTTTTACGAGCAGACGGACGGTGTTGCTATGGGTTCCCCTCTTTCGCCAGCTACAGCAGACATTTTTATGCAAGCATTCGAAGAAACAGCACTCCTGTCCGCGCCCTTACGCCCGGAATGCTGGCTACGATACGTGGATGACACCTTTGTTATCTGGCCACACGGAGAAGAAGAGCTTCAGAACTTCCACGAACATCTTAACCAGCAGCACAGCTAAATTCTCAGAAGGGCCGTTAAGTAGGTAATGAAACAGATTTTGTTATCTCGCTCAGTTTCGGTGTAAAAAAGGCGGACTTAGTTTTAGGACATCGCGGAATATTCGCGCTTGAGCTCTTTTACACTACTGGCCATTAAAATTGCTACACCAAGAAGAAATGCAAATGATAAACGGATAGTCATTGGTCAAATATATTATACTGGAACTAACGTGTGATTACTTTTTCGCGCAATTTGGGTGCATAGATAATGAGAAATCAGTACCCAGAACAACCAACTCTGGCCGTAATAACGGCCTTGATACGCCTAGGTATTGAGTCAAACAGAGCTTGGATGACGTTTACAGGTACATATGCCCAAGGAGCTTCAACACGATACCACAGTTCATCAACAGTAGTGACTGGCGAATTGTGACGAACCAGTTCCTCGGGCACCATTGACCAGACGTTTTCAGTTGGTGAGAGATCTGGAGAATTCGAATATTTTCTCTATTCAGAAAGGGCCGTACAGGACCTGCAATATGTGGTCGTGTATTATCCTACTGAAACGTGGAGTTTCTCAGATATCGAATGGAGGGTAGGGCCACGGGTCGTAACACATCTGAAATTTAACGTCCACTGTTCAAAGTGCCGTCAGTGCGAACAAGAGGTGACCGAGATGTGTAACCAATGGCACCCCATACGATCAAGGAGGGTGATACGCCAGTATGGCGATGACGAATACACGCTTCGAATGTGCTTTCACTGCGATGTCTCCAAACACGGATGGGACAATCGTGATGCTGTAAACAGAACCTGGATTCATCCGAAAAAATGAAAAATGACGTTTGGCGATTCGTGCACCCAGGTTCGTCGTTGAGTACAAAATCGCACCCGCTCCAGTCTGTGATGCAGCGCCAACGGTAACCGCAGCCATGGTCTCCGAGCTGATAGTCCGCGCCGCTGCAAATGTCGTCGAACTGTTCGTGCAGATGGTTGTAGTCTTGCGAAAGTCCCCATCTGTTGACTTAGGGATCGAAACTTGGCTGCAATATCCGTTACAGCCATGCAGATAAGATGTCTCTCGTCTCGACTGCTAGTGATTCGAGGCCGATGGGATCTAGCATGGCGTTCTGTATTACCCTCCTGAACCCATCGATTCCATATTTTGCTGACAGTCTTTGGATCTCGACAAACGCGAGCAGCAATGTCGTGATACGATACACCACAGTCGCAATAGGCTACAATCTTACTTTTATCAAAGTCGGAAACGGGATGGTACGAATTTCTCCTCCTTACACGAGGCATCACAACAACGTTTCACCAGGCAACGCCGTCAACTGCTGTTTGTGTATGAGAAATCGGTTGGAAACTTCCTTCATGTCAGCACGTTGTAGGTGTCGCCAAGCTAATCATTTGCATATCACGGCATGTTCTTCCTGTCGGTTAAATTTTTCGTCTGTAGCACGTTATCTTCGTGGTATAGCTATGTAAATGGCCAGCAGTATAATTTTATGAATTTCTGATACATGGCGCCGCTACACGTAGCATTCAAAAGATTTCTGTAACGGTGGAGCAATCGATACAAAGAGCTGTAACTGAGTTTGTTTTACGGTAAACCAAAGCATCGCAGATATTTACAGGCACCCTGTCAGAGTGTCCACGGAGACGAGGCGTCTGCCATCATCGCAACCAGGTCGCTCAAACCTGTCCGATCCCCGGACGTTGTGGCCGAGCGGTCCTAGGCGCTTCAGTCCAGAACCGCGCGAATGCTACTGTGACAGGTTCGAATCCTGCCTGGGGCATGGATGTGTGTGATGTCCTTAGGATAGTTAGGTTTGAGTAGTTCTAAGTTCTAGGGGACTGACCACCTCGGAAGTTATGTCCCATAGTGCTCAGAACCGTTTGAACCAAGCCTGTCCGATCTTCCGCGTGCCGGCCGGCCACACACAGTTGTAACCCCTTCAGTGACGGAACGTGTGGACACACTCACTCGAGGTGAATGATGGATCACAATCAAACACCTCGCTGCTCAACTGGTCGTCTCTGTTGATATTCGTGACACACTCGTCCACAAATCTTTATTTCACTTCCTTATACATCGTAAAGGAGGGATATCGCTCCTTCCGTCTTCCATGTGTTTGGGAGAATGAAGTATGCGCTCTGCTGGAAGCAGTGCGTGGATGATGGGGAGGTTGCAGCAAGGCGTTGGCTCCCACGTCGACCAGCAGAGTGGTACCATGCGGGCACAGGGCTCTACCGGCAAAGTGGCGTGACCGTGATTATACTTAAAAATAGGGTTTTGTAGCCAAAAGAGTGGCGAATAACATGGTGCACTGGAATCTTGAATAACACCAACAAAAGTGTTGCTTTACTCACTGAACGCATTTTGTACAGCACTATTAAATAACAGGAATCCCTGCTGCGAAAGCTGTTACGTTGTCAGCAGTGTGAGAAACAGATATGGAGTCAAGAAGTAATTGGGAGAGCTGTTAATAGTGGCACCAGCCGACACGTCCGCAGTGTGGCTGTCTTGCCGGAGCAGGGGAGACGTGTTAAACGCTCTCCCGCGAGGCAGACAACCCACTGTGTCTTCCGTGGCGCAACTGCTGACGGATGATCCGCCGTTATTTGGCGCGTAGCAATTTTCCGCGAGCTCGCGATTTCAGGGACGCCGCCGTTTCGTAACGCATCACCACACGCAGGTGCTCTCGCCGCCAGACTTATTACCCTTTCTTCTTGTAAATTAGTGATCCGTCATTACGTTCGACATGCGGAGCCCGTCGTTTCGATCGGGCTCATCCGTCGTCGGACGGCCGCGGCTGAGGTGCAGTGCGTGGCGACCCCGTAAATCACGGCACGACCGCACGCAGCGCATCCAGAGCCGGAATATCGGTATTTTTAAAGCTTCATACCTACAAACTCTAAAGACAATTCCCCGAACACTCAGTCAGAAGGGCACTATAATTTTTGTTGATAGGATGACCTAATTCCTTTCGTAAACATAAATTTGCAGAAAATTACTGTATTTGTTTGTTAACGTATATATGTTGTGTAATAAACTAAGACTTAAGTGGTCACTGAGTCAACCAAACCTTACGATACCACTCTAGGCTAACCGAAAGTTAAGATTCCACTCTCATTTGGGTAACGTCTGTTCCGACTCGGGTCGTAAAATTCGGGATATATGACCCTTACATGAGTATGCTTTATAGTTCGCCCGCCCGGTTAGCCGATCGGTCTAACGCACGGCTTTCCGCAGTGGGAAAGAGTGCCTTGTTCCCAGCTCGAATCCGCCCTGTGGACTTGTGTCGAGGTCCGGTGAGCCGGCCAGTCTGTGGATGGTTTTTAAGCGGTTTTCCATCTGCCTCGGCGAATGTGGACTGATTTCCCCTATTCCGCCTCAGCTACACTGTGTCGGCGATTGTTGCGCAACGAGTTCTCCTCGTACGCGACAGCAGCATTACTCTACCACACAAACGTAGGGGTTACACTCGTCTGGTGTGAGACGTTCCCTGTGAGGATCCATCGGGGGCCGATCCACACTATAACCCTGGGTTCGGTGTGGGGCGGCGGCGGGGTGAAGTGGACTGCGGTAGTCGTCGTGGGGTTGTGGACCACTGCGGCTGCGGCGGGGACGCAGCCTTTCCGTCTTTTCTAGGTCCCCGGTAACATACAATACAAAACATACAACACAACGCTTTATAGCGAAGTATTTTGGAAAATACATACCTCCCTAATCTGTCTGTAATATGTTAAAATATTTTCAGGAAACACGAAACTACGGAGTTTAATTTTAAAATTAATTAGAAAAGTAATTTAGCGAAGAAATTGTATATTTAAAATTTGCAATTTGATTTAATTTCATTTATACAGTTTATAATCAACACCATATGTATTCACCGAAGCTCCACTTTTCGTACAAACTGTAGAACCAAAGAAACCTGCAATTTTATGTTCATATTCACTTCACAAAAATGAATTTCTCTTGATGAAAATTGCGTTATTTTAAATGTAGACCTACATTTGAATAAGAAATATTTTGAGAGTTCTCAGTTTTATTTCAGGAATATAAAGTTATGGAAAAAACAAAATTATCAAAAAATAATTATTGTGGAGTAAGACAGTCTTGGGGAATACTTTTGTCTAGGTAACATATTCAAGTGATTAACACTACAAGACCACAAGTTAATGCAAGCGCGAGATGCAAATGTGAAATGCTGTTACATTAATCACCAGTGTAACCGCAGATTGTTGAATGTTCAATGCAAGCATGCAAACGCGCGGTGTTATCTAGTACAGGGTCTGGATGTCAGTTTGTGGAATATAATTCCCTGACTGTTGCACTTGGATGGTCAATACAGACGCTGTTAATGCTGTCTGTGGAGCAAATTGGGTTAAATCAGCAATATATGGGCGAGAGTTATCTTGTTGGAGAACACCCCCTGGAATGCTGTTCATGAATGACAGCGTAACAGGTCAAATCACAGAAGACGTACAGATTTGCAGTCAGGGTGCTTGGCAGAACCACGAGAGTGCCCCTGCCGTCGTACGAAATCGCGCCCCAGTCTGTAACTCCAGTTGCAGTTCCAGCGCGTCTAGCACGCAGTCCTTCTACTGGCCTATTTGTAACCAACAAACGGCCATCACTGGCACCGAGGCACAAAAAGCGTTCATCAGAAAATACAACAGACCTCCAGTCTGCTCTCCAATAAGCTCTCGCTTGATACCAATGAAGCTGCAAATGGCGGTGGTTTGCGGTCACTGAAACATTCGCGTCAGGGCATCTGGCTCGGAGCTGTCTTTGAACTAACCGATTTGTAACAGTTCCTTGTGTTATTGTGGTGCCAACTGCTGTTCAAATTGCTGCTGCAGGTGCAGTGCGATGAGACAGAGCCATGCGCCAGACACGGTGGTCTTTCGTCTAGGCAGTGCCACGTGGCCGTCCGGAGCGCAGTCTTCTTGCAACCGACGTCACCACTGCTAGCAATCGTGTAAATTGGCTATATTCCTGTCATCTCTTTCTGCAATATCGCGGAAGGAATATCCAGCTTTTCGTAGGCCTATTACACAACTTGGTTCAAACTCTATGGCGTGTTAATAACGGCTTTATTGTCGCGTTAACAGCGTTTTGACTTGACGTCAAATCACCATGTCCAGTTACAGAGGTAACTAACTTTCACGACCGTTATGGCCTGTACTTAAGGCAAACCTGCTTTGCATCACCATAGTGGCGTAACTAGCGCCGCTCGTGTGCGACTGGCGTGAAATTCGGTCGTCTTTCAGATGTAGAAACACACCTACGAACTTGCGTTAATTTCACGCAACTCCTCCTAGGTGCTGCGATTCTTTCCTTCAGTGTGCAAAACCAATCCTTCTCCGCTCCCCCTACACAATTATTACATTCATGCGTCCTGATTAATAAATCGCTGTCTGTAGCGTCCTAAGTTACCCTCATGAGAAATATCTGCATCGGTAACTGCAATATCTGGTTTGATTTCATATCGTAATGTACCTGACCAACACTTATGAGATGGCTGATCGGCGGGTGGCCGAATTTCACGACGAAGGAATTTCGAAGCTCGTCCATCGCTACGATAAGTGCCTTAATTTAAATGGCAACTATGTAGAAAAGTAGTGTTTAAGTGTGGCCGAATTTCACGACGAAGGAATTTCGAAGCTCGTCCATCGCTACGATAAGTGCCTTAATTTAAATGGCAACTATGTAGAAAAGTAGTGTTTAAGTGTGGCTTTCATCTGTATATAACAAAAAAAATTCCAATACTTTATTTATTTTTCATTCCAAAACGTAATGTACTTTGTGGATAGCCCTCGTACAATATGTACAACAGGAGGGAATAATAAGATTGGGCGACCAAGAACGAAGTGCTCGTATTAAAAAAGAGTGTAAGACAAGGCTGTAGCCTTTCACTCCACTGTTCAATCTGTACATCGAGGAAACAATGATGGACATAAAAGAATGCTTCATGAGTGGAATTAAAATACAAGGTGAAAGGATATCAATGATACTATTCGCTGATGACATTGCTTTCCTGAGTGAAAGTGAAGAATAATTAAATGATATGCTGAACGGAATGAACAGTCTAATGAGTACACAGTATGGTTTGAGAGTAAATCGGAGAAAGACGAAGGTAATGAGAAGTAGTAGAAATGAGAACAGCGAGAAACTTAACTTCAGGATTGTATGGTCACGCAGAAGATGAAGTTAATGAATTCTGCTACCGAGGCAGCAAACTAATCCATGACGGGCGGAGCAAGGAGGACATCAAAAGCAGTCAAGCTATGGCAAAAAAGGCATTCCCGGCCAAGAGAAATCTACTAATATCAAATATCGGCCTTAATTTGAGGAAGAACTTACAGAGAATGTACGCCTGGAGTATAGCATTGTATGGTAATGAAACATGGACGGTGGGAAAAACAGAACAGAAGAGAATCGAAGCATTTGAGATGTGCTGCTACAGACGAATGTTGAAAAGTAGGTGGACTGATAAGGTGATGAATGAGGAGGTTCTGCGCAGCTCAGAGAGGAAAGGAATATGTGGAAAACACAGAGATTAGCACAGGAGAGGAATCCGTAGCGGGCTGCATCAAACCAGTCAGAAGACAGAAAGAGAGAGAGAGAGAGAGAGAGAGAGAGAGAATAACATGATGTGAGAACATGGCAATAGATATAGGAGCAAGTTCGTCTTGAATTCATGAAATTGTACGCATGAATCAGCAATACTTAACTGACATTAGGTATGGTGAAATCGCAGGACCTCACGTGCGGTTGTTGCGAGGTGCTGTGATCCCTGATGTATTGATGGACGATGATGGTAGTTGGTGTTTTCTTGGAAACAGAAGATTTACACCCATGGTGTGGTCTGCTCGTTCTCTCGATTTGAATCCCATAGTGCATGTCTAGTCTGCATTAGGGAGACGGGTTGCATCACGCTAGAATCCATCAACACTTCCCAAGACTTTCACGCAGCCGTGTAGGAAGAATGGGCGTTGTTGCCTCAACATGAGGTTGATAACGTCATTCACAGCATGCCCCGTCGTTGTCTGGTCTGTTCTGTTGCCAGATATGGTACCATCCCATACTGAGTGCATTCACCAGTTGTCGAATGTGTGTGGGAATTCGTCGAGGTGGAAAAAACTAAGGCCGTTTTTGTCAACTGATGTGCATGTTGACATTGTTTACTTTCTGTATTCTATACATTGTTCTTAATTTACAATCACCTGTTTAACCTGGATTGTGACAGAGTAAACGCAACCTTGTAAAACTTCCCTTTTTTATTTAATTTTGTCAACCAGTGTAGTTGAAGAAGAAGTTTTGCGATATATTAATCAGGACGCTTGAAAATAATAATTGTGTGGTGGGAGCGGAGAACTGGTGTATGCTTAGAGGTAGTCATCACAACGTGTAATATGTGTGACTTCCATAACGGCAATGACGTCAGCCACAGCAGCACTGGTGAGAGGAAGGTGATGTTTAGATTAATTGCGAAGAAGAACGGTATGTAGCGGAATAAACAAAATAATAAACAAGCGCAATAAAAATGATGACAGAAAGTAAGGAGTAAGATAGCTGCACTTCTTTGAGTAAAAATTAAAATGCCAATGACATGTATGTTTGACTTACGTATCTGTTATAAAGGTGTGGATATCTCACTCCTCGGAAATACTAGAAACTTGTAAGGGTAAAAAGAAAACATGATTTAGCGATTTATGAAAGCATTTTTAATATACAAGGTGGTAAATCTTGCAAGTAGCCGGTGATATTCAGTAATTACGTCGAATCACATATGAGGCCAGTTAATACTAAAGATCCTTAAATGGTGCTTAATGTAGGCGACGAGAATAAGTAATGACGTACTAGTCGAACTATGAAAGGAATGAATATTAACAGGTAATACGGCCAAGTTTCTCACACTCTGCCGCACAAGCGGAAAACTGCGACCTGCTGAGCATTTAGGCTTTTTTTTATATTCTTTTGTTTCTTGTGCCATTGTGATGATAGGGTGTACCGTAAAATAATGTAAAGTGAAACAGATAATGTAGAAGTAGATATCAGGAAACAAGAAAGAGAGGTGAAAGGTATCTGTCGAATGAACTAAATATGAAGTAACGATACGTACTACGAGTTAACATATTTGTCCAGCTAGTTAAAAAAAATGGGAACCACAGTTATACTGAAAAAAATGTTTCGATTCTGTCAGTCCTAAACATATGTCCTATGTGGGCCAGAGTGCAATTTAAAATTTGTTTATGTAACTTCGTCATTGAGGTCAAGCAACGGAAATTTCAAGTTTAGAAAAAAAGAGAGAAGACGAAGCGCAAAATTTTGACGGAAATTAGAACAATACCAACAGTGCGTTCATGGGAGCTCTGTATAGTAGTATTTCTTTTTTGACACTCATACATTAACCACTCAACGATAACCATGACAATGTATTATCGAAGTTCTAATCTAAGTCGATTTCTACACACACACACACACACACACACACACACACACACATACATACACACAGTGAGGGCACGACACTGGTTGCCCAATAATATAATATATATTTGCGTGTCGCCACAGCATTTGTTGCTATCATACATTCAGTAAACTGTTGTATGCATTTCAAACCAATCAGTTAATAATAAGTATTTACAGATAGCCTTTTGGCTCACGTGTACTCATTTGCAAGTACCTTCCACAGAATACGTTTAAGATCCAACTGTGATGTAGTTAGGCAGTCCAATGAAAGATAAAGTGGAGGTGAGTGGAAAAGAAAAGATATTAAAAGGTACAAAAAACGAAACTTCAATGAATTGTAAACACCATCTGTGTACGGAACGTTGATAGAATCAACGACAAAGCTAACGAGTCAACGGTAAAAAGAAGGGGATATTTACTACTATACATTGAGGCTGATCGTTCTACAGTCTCGTACCAGCTCTTTGGATCCTTGAATGTCAGGAAATCCAACGGTAAAGCAGGTAACGAGGATGACTGGTATTATCCAACAGGCGAAAGTGTCACAAAGTCCCTCAGCTCTTAGCGCTTAAATCACATGTAAAGAATTGGTTTTGTATCTAAAGGCAGATATTTACTTGTGAAAAATCCATACATCAGTTTCCTAGAGGCTGGACGGGTGCACAAATCCTACACTGCTTTGTACTCTTGAAAATTCACAGACCTCTTACACGTCAAATCACGACATGGAGCACGTCATAAACTCCTTACTGAGATAACCGAGAAACCCCAGGCCAACGGATTTCACTCCAGTGGCGGCTCGTGACTGGCAAGGTAAGTGAAAAGCTAGCAGGAGAGAAAACTATATAGAGGGTGCCCATTTATCTTGACCATCTGTTGTCCAGATGCAAATTACAAAATGTTTCAAGCAAATGTTCTGTAGCCGTCAGGAGGACATCAGGTGGACTGCTTTTGTTGTAGCTTTTTTTTTTTTTAACAAAGTGAACAGCGGTATGACTTTTTTAAATCACAACCTGTAGTTTTTTTCGGTAATTCATTTCCTCTCCTAAAGGCCTATTCAAAAATGTATCACATTGTACCATTCACTGAAACACAACGTCATTAATTACATGTCACAACTTTGGCGTTGAAGCTCCCAGGGCTTAGTGCAGCTACTCGGGGTAATGGAACACATCCATGTGCTGAAGTTAACAGAGGACAAATATAAACATAAGTACGAGGGCTATCCACAAAGTACTTTACGTTTTGGAATTAAAAATAAATAAAGTATTGGAAATTTTTTTATTATTTACAGATGAAAGCCACACTTAAAAACTACTTTTCTACATAGTTGCTATTTAAATTAAGGCACTTATCGTAGCGATGGACGAGTTTGGAAATTCCTTCGTCGTAAAATTCGGCCGCCTGCGCCTTCAGCCACGTGATTACCTCTTCTTGAAGCTGTGCGTCGTCATCATAACGCTGCATAGCCAACCACTTCTTCATTGCTGGGAATAAGTGGAAGTCGCTCGGTGCCAGGTCGGGACTGTACGGCGGATGAGGAAACAACTCCCACTTAAAAGATTCGAGAACTTCATGAGTGGCATTTGCCGTGTGGGCCCGGGCGTTCTCGTGAATCAGCAAGATCTTTGAGCCCAACTTTCCTCTGCGCTTGTTTTGTATTGTTCTTATGAGGTTGTGCAGAGTTTGTCAATACCTTTGAGAATTTATTGTAGTGCCTCTTTCCAGGAAATCCACAAAAATCACACCTTTTCTGTCCCAAAAGACAGTCGCCTCGTGGTTGAAGGCGCAGGCGGCCGAATTTTACGACGAAGGAATTTCCAAGCTCGTCCATCGCTACAATAAGTGCCTTAATTTAAATGGCAACTGTGAAGAAAAGTAGTATTTAAGTGTGGCTTTCATCTGTATATAATTTTAAAAAAATTCCAATACATTATTTATTTTTAATTCCAAAACGTAATGTACTTTGTGTATGTAGTATGCACACCCGTCATTCCGTGAACCATCGTCAGTTGAAGAGTTGTGTGAGTAGAATGTACACCAACGAAGAAAAGGTAGAAATGCTACTCATCTATGGGGAATTTAAGTTAGCGGAACAGTAATTGCGATACTGTTTTCTTAGGTACAGATACATTTATTACAGTACTTTAGTCCTTTTAAATACTGTTGTGTAGAGTAGGCATACAATAAAGACAGTTCTTCCTACAAACTGCATCGACATAACGTTTCTTTTATTGTTGCTCTTGAATGTAGGCGAAATGTTACGTAGGCAGCGGAACTGTACAGAGAGCGATATCCTGACAAGAACCCAACATCTCGACGGATGCTTTCTCATCTTGTTGCGACGCTTCAGGAAACGGGAAGTTTCAACCCACAACAACGCAAACGTCGTAGCACTCGCACAGAAGAAGCTGCCGAAGCTAATATTCTCGCTTCCGTTGTTATGAATCCACATGCGAGCGCACGACACGAGATTGGCATTCGTATTCTAACACGTCACCGGTTCCATCGTTACCACGTATACCTCATCAAGAATTGCATGGGAATGATTTCCAGAATCGTGTGCAGCTCTGTCAGTGGACACAGGAGCAAATCCTCGTCAACCCGAACTGCTTCTCGAATGTTCTATTTACCGACGAATGTTCCTTCTCAAACAAGGGACATGTAAATACAAGGAACATGCGTTACTGGTCCAGCGACAAAACGCTGGATGAAGTGCCGCTAAGAGCCAGAATCCTTCTGTGGTATCAACACGATGGATGTCCAGCACAGAATGCCTTGTGTGCACGTCGTGTTCTGAAGCGAAAATATCCTGCCAGATGGAATGCTCGAGGAAGAACAGTTACTTGATCTGCTAGGTCACGTTGTCTGTCGCGATATTCCAATAACTCCAGAGGACTTGGAGGAACGTATCATGCTTGCTTGTAATTCTCTTCAGCAATCAACAATGGAAGCAGTACATAATTATTTCATCAACGAGTGCACCAGTGAATCGGTGTCCAGGGTTACTACTTTGAGCACTCCAAGGAAATGGTACAGGAAAGTCAAAATCAATTTAATGTTATGTTTTTACTTGGTTTTCATTTGTTTTCCGACAACTCCAGCAAGTGGACGAGTTAGTGATCCCGGGCTCAGAGACAACGTTGTGTTATGTAATTAATAACGTTGTTTCATTGAATAATACACTGTGATACATTTTCTAATAGGTCTTTAGGAGAGGAAATGAATTACCGAATAAAAAATTCAGGGTGTCATTTAAAAAAATCGTATCGCTGTTTACATCTTTATAAAAAACAAAGCTCCAACGAAGGCAATCATGTTGATTGATGTCCCCCTGACGGATAAAGAAAATTTGCTTGAAACATTTTGTAATTTTCACCTAGACAAACAGTTATTTAGGGTAGCCAAGATAAATGGACACCCTGTATGTGTTTACGTAACCTTATTTTAATAACTGAACTTGCCTATTCCTTGTACTTCAGATCAATTCTTCGGTCCATTAAGGGTGTTACCTTGTCGGTGAAGTCTTGAAAGAATCGTGCGGTTCTAGGCGCTGCAGTCCGGAACCGCGGGACTGCTACGGTGGCAGGTTCGAATCCTGCCTCGGGCAGGATGTCTGATGTCCTTAGGTTAGTTAGGTTTAAGTAGTTCTAAGTTCTAGGGGACTGATGACCTAAGATGTTATGTACCATAGTGCTCAGAGCCATTTGAACCATTTGAACCAACTTGAAAGAATGACAGCGTTTTTGTTAACTACGCAAGAAGTTCTTTCTGAATTGAAATATTCGCTAAAGAATAAAGCCTCACTTGCGTTCCTCTCTTGTTTTAAGACGCTTCAGACAAGAAAAACTTCGTTTCACACATGCTACAGTATGTGAGAAACAGAGAATAAAGGAGAATAATTTATGAGTATCAGTAAAAATGTCCTTATTCTCATTAAGCATTTCCAACATCTTCCTGTGAAAAGTTTTTGTATTTCTCATCGCTATACAAAGCACCTATTTCGTTTCGTTAAGAATCAGGTCTTGAAGAATAAGACAAAAGGAGCCTCCGCAAATTTTCAAGTGCACTAATAGGTAAACATGCACGGTATTTTTCAAATTCTGTGTTAAGGCAAGAGAGAATTTGTTCGCACTAGCAAACTCTCATCCATTTCCGTCAAAAAGTGATCCAACATATAGTAATACGAGACTCGATACAACGTAAAGAGTGTGTTTCCAATAAAATGCTTACTTCCTGTACGTCATAAGCGGGATAAATATTTGAAACATAAAGCACCAAACGCATCGTACAGCGACTCCAAAAAGTATTCGTTCAACACATTCGTTGATTATAGCAAGCATATTCATAAAAATGTATTCACATCACACAAATTTTGGCATCACCCCTGTTCCCAGCACTCCTGAAGATATACGTTGACTTGGATATTGTATCACACACACAGTCCCTTTGATATCGTTGGTCACGATGGTAATATTGGTAGTATTAGTGTTCAGCTGAAATGAAAGATTGACGAACTTTTGTTAAAGACGACGGTGAGAAATGCTGTTTTGTAATTAAGTGTCATCAATGGAGAAAATATGAAAATTAACTTATCTACAGATTTTCCCATTAATGCCAATTAACGTGTAATGGTATACGTCACATCATATACTGTCTGGTACATAATTTCTTATAAGTATTTTTACTCTTTCTAAATACGTTTAACACTTCTTCTCGTTATTTAAAAGCCGCTTTAAAACTGTTGTTCAGTCAGAAAATAAATGACACACGCAGGTGTGCAAAAATTGAAGACGAAAGTTACTTTCACATGATTTGTCATTTCCAAGTGATGCAGCACAATGAAACTTGGATCATACACAGGAAGAATTGCTACAATGTAATACAGAAAGTACCAAAAAAAGTACACAATGAGACGAACGGAAATGACACTTTCATTAAAAGGCAGTAACCACTTGGAAGACACAACAGTTTATAATGGTCCCCTATGGATTAAAAAAGTCGGGATATGGGTCCTACGTTTCCCCGCGGTGGGATTTACTTCGGAAGAAAGGGCGTTCGCTGAAAATCCTCGCATATCTGGAGATCAGTACATCCATGCAACATTATGCCACCCTCCAGCATAAAACCTGGACCACCAAAATGATCACCTTCGGCAACGTTTCAAGGTGCATTACGTATTCCGAACTCTCACCATATGACAATATGTCCAGAATTAGTCCTGCATCTGCTCTCATCCAAGAAGAGCACGCGACCCGGCTTCTCGTTGGTCCAGGCCTTACGCTCTTGGTACCACTGCAGACAGTGGGGCCGATGTGAGTACCGATAATCGGGCAAAGAGACCACCTGTATGCAACGGAGAGTGTTATAGCGTGCCTTGCGGCCATATTACTCGTGAAAGTGGTTGTAACTGCACGTGCTGTTTGACACGGTTCCCTTGTTCCCTGCTGCACAATGTAACAGTCATGTGCTGCTGTAGTTGACCGTCGTCGACCAACCTCTCTTCTTCGGGCAGCAGTGCATGTTGTTCGGAACGCTTCCCATGCACGGGAACAATGCTGTGAGCGATACCTAACTACTGTGCTACAGTCGTCACACATCGTCCTTCGCCCAGCTTCTACACGATTCTTTCCGCTGTAAAGTCATACAGATGTTGTTTCCAGGGCATGTTGTAATGAATAACAACGCCACAGTCCCCGTAACTGCTCGCTTATGAACACAAACTGTCTTTTACCGTTCCTTCAACCGTCTCGTTTTGCGAGGCCACCTCTATATGCCGCTGCAGTCACACTGATCTCTTGCCATTTTATGTACAGTTTTCTGAGCGCTTGTGAGACCTCTGGCAACATGCTTTAGCACTTTCATCTTCAACTTCTCAATATGCAGGGTATTTCAAGAAGAATATATGTATTTCACATGCATAGACTTATTGACCTGTAAGATACACAGCTATGAATCTTAGAACACATGTTTATGTAGATTAGCGGCATTCAGTATGTCCTCCATCAGCGACACTAACAGTTCCACATCGACAGTCGAATTCGTCCCATACTGCCGCGCGGGGTAACCGCGCGGTCTCAGGAGTCTTGTCACGGTCCGCGCGTCTCCCCCCGTCGGAGGTTCGAGTTCTCCGTCGGGCATGGGTGTGTGTAATGTCCATACCGTAAGTTAGTTTAAGTTAGATTAAGTAGTGTGTAGGATTAGGGGCCGATGACCTAAGCAGTTTGGTCCCATAAGATCTTACCACAACTATTTAAATTTTTTTTTAACTCCCATACTCGGCTAAGCATGTCCATCATCGTCACTGACGTTACATTACTACATACCCGGTTCTTCACCTCATCTATGTTCTCTAGTAGTGTTGGTGCATAAAAGTTTTCCTTAATGAAACGGTAAAGGAAGAAATCTCCAAGGGAAGAAGTCAGAGGGCTTCAGAGGGCTTAGCAGAAAATTGCTAAGTCACCAGCTGATGCCCAATCCTACGCCACGGTATAATTTTAGTGAGATATTTCAGTACTTGGCGACTCCAATGAGGGTTGCCCCGTCAAGCTCAAAAATTAAATTGCCCTCGCTCAACCTGGGATACAGATAGTTTTGTAGCGTGGCAAAATACGCTGACTGCTAACCGTGTTTCCGTCAAGGAGTAATAGGCTGTAAACAGATGAGTCGGATATAGCATGAAACACATTGACTTTAGGTGAATCTCTTACATTTTAATTGTGTGCCTCTGGGTTCTGTGGACTTTTAATGTCGAACATTGTATTAGTTTAGTTTCCCACTAAAATGAGAACACGATGCCTTGTGCAAAAAGTTATAATTGTCAATTGCATTCCAAAGCTCGTCAGAAAATGCTACACGATTTCTGATGGAGAGAGGCATTTTGCACATGACGGTAAACCAAGTAAACAGAAGACATCGACATCTAGCGGCATTGAGTATAAACTATATAATATTTTCGTTCCTCCAATAACCGAGCCGTGACGCAGCGATCGATAGTTTTGACAATATAATACTTCGTAATACATACATTCTTTTTGAAACAAGCTGTATTACGTTACTTCATCTGTCTCGCCCTTAAGCTTTGTAGAGCAGTGTACGTCATGCTCCACACCACTGCTTGCTGTTGGAATGCTGTTCGACCAAGTAATTGCCATAAATGAAAATTATTGATGGGTCATTGTCTTCCGCTTTATTTCGGTGGGCGAGGTGGAAGGGGACGGAGTTCCGCCTTGCGTTTTCGGAAGCCGAGATGAAATATCTTCACCTTACTACAGCTTTTGACACATGTTCTTGCCTTGTCAGCTGTGAAGTGTACAAATGCTCTCTGTTGCTACCATCCCATTTTTTCTAAGGAACGTGACTTCGATAGTGGTCTCACGTAATGAGGAGGTTCTATTTTCAAAGCGCGCAGCAGAAAATTAAGATCACCTTTTGATATTTCCCTTCATACGTCTCAAATGTTAATTGGCGGGTATGTCTAATAAATCTCTGAACTATGCAATGTGTAGCGGTAACCCCGGAAAAAATTGGAACGGGCGGTGTTACGTGGCTGTAATTAGTCCTTGCCACGTAAAGCGTACGATCCTATTCCACTGCGAAATAATTAATGGCTCTCGGATTTGAACAGAGTACATTATTTCTTAGTTGTTTGTTTGTGGGAGGACTTCAGTTAATGGATACTCCTAACAAGTCAAGAAAAAAGAGGACTGTCGAAATGACATAATTTAGCTTTGATGGCAGTAGCAGAGCATAATGAATGAAGCTGTATTTACAACCACAATTGTCATCTAGGATAGAGAGGCCAAATACTAATCGTCAACTCCATATTTTTTGTCTTACGAAAGCAAACACAAATTACAACAGACCCTATCAAATACTATATATTACTGTACCATCAGGGTCGACCTTTAGCAACTTGATGAACACTTATTGATCACTAATATTCATCCTACAAGGTATCTAGAAGAGCTTATCATTCATTACAAATACTACAAATTTGTACGCAAGAAAATGTCGAAATATTTAATGAAGATGGGCTCTATAAATTCCATGTGGCCTTGAGACCTGAGTTCCTCTCGGTGTACACATAGTGACGTCATCGTCAACCACTGATATTTCGACAGGAGGACAACCTGCCATTTTCGAAGCAAAACTGCAGCAAGTAAGCACTGCGCAGGGGAACATGGAATCTCGGTTTTCAGAGATACTCCAGAAACACTCACACATAATATAAACATCAAGCCGTCCAAAATCAAAGATGATCGATGTCTGAAGTTAAGGATTATGAAATTAATTATCAACTGGCCAGGCAGCACTAAGTCTGTCCCTCTGTTTTCTGACAGGGGAGAAAGCTGGATTCCACCACCATCTCCATGTTTAAGATTATTAACTAATTTTGTTCCAACAGCAGTAAGTCTGTCGTCTGTTTTTTGACAGGGGAGAGAGCTGGATTCCAACGCCATCTCTATTTATAAGACAACCTGCTAATTACATTTCAACAGCTTCTTCAATAACGCTGTCCCATTAGTTGGAAGTGTATGCCAGAACCTCTGTGTTGTTGTATTCCATAGAATGACCAGAGCCAAGACAATTTTCTGGAATGATGGACTTGCTCGGCTGTTGTAAGTGTGTGTGATGCTTATGCTCAGTACACCGGTCGTCCTGAGTCCTGATAATCTGGCTATATTTGACACGTCACAGTTGCAAGGAATACTGCGACAGCCAGTTTGAGCAAACCAAGATCATCGTCTACAGAACCTAAAAGGACTCTGACCTTAAATGGCGGTCGAAAAGCACGCATCACATCCTGTCTACTTGTGGAACTGGTCATTGAACAAAAAGTAACTGGACATCAGAAAATGTCGAAATAGGTTCGTTAATTCAGCTCCAAAGCTAATGTCAATCAACCGTAACGAAACAGATAGGGAAACACGAGCGAAGGGGCAGAACACATCAACACTTAATAGAGTACCAGAATCATTCAAACGCATTCCCTCCAATCGATATAAAAAAAACCAACGAGTTCTTAATCTGGTGCTCAAAACCTATCAAGGTGTTTTGTTACACGATAGCTCGAAGCACCAACGTTACTCACAATCGGACAAAGAGGATCTTTGATAAAATGTTAGTTAAGTTTCGAAATATTAACATAGAAGTACAAATACAAATTCCTTTTGCAGAACCACATAGAGTCCATATACTGCCATTTTAAATAAAAGAAATTGGTTCAAATGGCTCTGAGCACTATGGGACTTCACATCTGAGGTCACCAGTCACCTAGAACTTAGAGCTACTTAAACCTAACTAACCTAAGGACATCACACACATCTATGCCCGAGGCTGGATTCGAACCTGCGACCGTAGCAGTCGTGTGGTTCCCGACTGAAGCGGCTAGAACCGCTCGGCCACCGCGGCCGGCTTTTAAATAAAAACTTATGTTTTTTAGTGACTTACTTTATCAACTAAATAATTGTACAGCATCTGGTAGATTACAGTAATACGTTCCTCCCCAAACTCTAACAGACAGAACAGAATAATAATTGTAGAAGTTTTTTTCTTTTGTTTTAGAAACATTATATGAGATACTCTCTCTTACATCTGTCATATGTATATAAATTAATTGTTTACCGCTACTAGGCATATTTATTCCAAATAGTTTTTTTAATGATCTATTATACCGACCCCTAAATACTGAGTCTGAGTGTCTAACTACAGTCGAATTATTTATTTCTAAGGTTCGTGCAATATTCTTTTATAACGTACGCATATCAGTTCTCTTTTACATTTTTACACAATAGTCAAATGTAAATTCTCCTGCCGAGCTACTTGGAGCAGTATTTCAGTCTCAGTGGAAGAAGAATACGTCACAGCCGAGGTCACTCAACGTTCGTATTTCAGCAGTCTCTGATATGCACAGTAGCTCGCTGTATGCCAGTCTTTCCACAGTAGTGAGTGCAACGGTTTAATACTTTGTCACACGTGGTTAAATATTTGACTTCTTGCATAATATCATCAACAGAAGAGGAAGTCATACATTTTAACATAGAAATAACAAGGTAAATTTATAACAGCTGGTAAAATAAATACAATTCGTTGTTTTCACAGTCAAAGTCAATGTTGTTTCTATTTACTTTCTATACAATGACGTCATCAAATTCATAATTTTTAAGTTCTTTACGATTTGTCCATCGTACGCAGTTTTTGTTATTAGCCCAGACACACTTCAAATCGTTCTATGGTTAGTGTTTCTGTAATTAACTGTTTATTCGTCGTCATTGTTAAGAGAGTCTTTTACTATAACCCATGTCCTTTCCATGCTTTACATACAATGTGTTTTTCTTACGATGATCCTTCTTTTTTTCAGAATAACACATGCACACAACGATATCCATCTGGTGGTCTTCGTAGTGGAAATTCATTTGATAACAAGTTGCATAACACACTCGTTCTTTTCGGAACCGTGTGGAAGAGTGATAGAATTTCTGCGCCAACCACTGTTTTGGATGTACTTGGCAGGTGAGTTGTCGTCGTGTTCAAGAGAACATTTCGCTCTCCAAATTCCGAACTACTTCTCACACCCTTAGAATTCACTCGTTTATATTTGTTTTTGCTATTTGCCGTAGCCTCGCACATATTTCACTGTACGCTATATTGAACTTCAGTGTTTGAATTTATCACAGTTTATGGTACCTTATAACATGCTTGTCATCATTTGTACGATTTCGTTCGTTGTTTTAAAAGTTTTTCTGTCTAACTACTCCTATCATTCTAAACATTCTACTTCACATTTGTCTATGTAGAAATTCTATGTCTCTTGTATGTCACCACACGATTTATTTATTTTTTTAATTACTACTGAAAACTACAAGAGAAGATTAGACTCAGCACAAGACGCGCCACAACACATGAGCTCAAGGGCTTATCTATGAATCAAATACTATAGTTAAAGTAAGAATGAAAATTTCTCTATATCGAGCTACAATATAGAGCACTTGATGTGTTAGGGGACCCTAATCTGTTTTCCAATGTTGTGTGATGGTTTCGTTCATCTACATCATTTGTCTACTTCCTTTGACATTTTCCGTTATAATTTGAATGTTGTTGTTGTTGTTGTTGTTGTCTTCAGTCCTGAGACTGGTTTGATGCAGCTCTCCATGCTACTCTATCCTGTGCAAGCTGCTTCATCTCCCAGTACCTACTGCAACCTACATCCTTCTGAATCTGCTTAGTGTACTCATCTCTCGGTCTCCCTCTACGATTTTTACCCTCCACGCTGCCCTCCAGTGCTAAATTTGTGATCCCTTGATGCCTCAAAACATGTCCTACCAACCGATCCCTTCTTCTAGTCAAGTTGTGCCACAAACTTCTCTTCTCCCCAATCCTATTCAATACCTCCTCATTAGTTACGTGCTCTATCCACCTTATCTTCAGTATTCTTCTGTAGCACCACATTTCGAAAGCCTCTATTCTCTTCTTGTCCAAACTAGTTATCGTCCATGTTTCACTTCCATACATGGCTACACTCCAAACAAATACTTTCAGAAACGACTTCCTGATACATAAATCTATATTCGATGTTAACAAATTTCTCTTCTTCAGAAACGCTTTCCTTGCCATTGCCAGTCTACATTTTATATCCTCTCTACTTCGACCGTCATCAGTTATTTTACTTCCTAAATAGCAAAACTCCTTTACTACTTTAAGTGTCTCATTTCCTAATCTAATTCCCTCAGCATCACCCGATTTCATTTGACTACATTCCATTATCCTCGTTTTGCTTTTGTTAATGTTCATCTTATATCCTCCTTTCAAGACACTGTCCATTCCGTTCAACTGCTTTTCCAAGTCCTTTGCCGTCTCTGACAGAATTAGAATGTCATCGGCGAACCTCAAAGTTTTTACTTCGTCTTCATGAATTTTAATACCTACTCCAAATTTTTCTTTCTTTTCCTTCAATGCTTGCTCAATATACAGATTGAATAACATCGGGGAGAAGCTACAACCCTCTCTCACTCCCTTCCCAGCCACTGCTTCCTTTTCGTGTCCCTCGACTGTTATAACTGCCATCTGCTTTCTGTACAAATTGTAAATCGCCTTTCGCTCCCGGTATTTTACCCCTGCTACCTTCAGAATTTGAAAGAGAGTATTCCAGTCAACATTGTCAAAAGCTTTCTCTAAGTCATCAAACGCTAGAAACATAGGTTTGCCTTTCCTTAATCCAGCTTCTAAGATAAATCTTAGCGTCAGTATTTCCTCACGTGTTCCTATATGTCTAGGGAATCCGAACTGATCGTCCCCGAGGTCGGCTTCTACCAGTTTTTCCATTCGTCTGTAAAGATTTCGAGTTAGTATTTTGCATCCGTGACTTATTAATCTAATTGTTCGGTAATTTTCACATCTGTCAGCACCTGCTTTCTTTGGGATTGTATTTATTATATTCTTCTTGAATGTGGGGGTATTTCGTCTGTCTGATACATCTTGCTCACCAGATGGTAGAGTTTTGTCAGGACTGGTTGTCCCAAGGCCGTCAGTAGTTCTAATGGAATGTTGTCTACTCCGGGGACCTTGTTTCGACTCAGGTCTTTCAGTGCTCTGTCAAACTCTTCGCGCAGTATCGTATCTCCCATTTCATCTTCATCTACATCCTCTTCCATTTCCATAATATTGTCCTCAAGTACATCGCCCTTGTATAAACCTTCTATATACTCCTTCCACCTTTCTGCCTTCCCTTCTTTGCTTAGAACTGGGCTGCCATCTGAGCTCTTGATATTCATACACATGGTTCTCTTCTCTCCAAAGGTCTCTTTAATTTTCCTGTAGGCAGTATCTATCTTACCCCTAGTGAGATAAGCTTCTACATCCTTACATTTGTCCTCTAGCCATCCCTGTTTAGCCATTTTGCACTTCCTGTCGATCTCATTTTTGAGACGTTTGTATTCCTTTTTGCCTGCTTCATTTACTGCATTTTTATATTTTCTCCTTTCATCAATTAAATTCAATATTTGTTCTGTTACCCAAGGATTTCTAGCAGCCCTCGTCTTTGTACCTACTTTATCCTCTGCTGCCTTCACTACTACATCCCTCAGAGCTACCCATTCTTCTTCTACTGTATTTTTTCCCCCATTCCTGTCAATTGTTCCCTTATGCTCTCCCTGAAACTCTATACAACCTCTGGTTCTTTCAGATTATCCAGGTCCCATCTCCTTAATTTCCCACATTTTTGCAGTTTCTTCAGTTTTAATCTACAGGTCATAACCAATAGATTGTGGTCAGAGTCCACATCTGCCCCTGGAAATGTCTTACAACTTAAAACCTGGTTCCTAAATCTCTGTCTTACCATTATATAATCTATCTGATACCTTTTAGTATCTCCAGGGTTCTTCCACGTATACAACCTTCTTTCATGATTCTTAAACCAAGTGTTAGCTATGATTAAGTTGTGCTCTGTGCAAAATTCTACTAGGCGGCTTCCTCTTTCATTTCTTAGCCCCAATCCACCTACTATGTTTCCTTCTCTCCCTTTTCCTACACTCGAATTCCAGTCACCCATTACTATTAAATTTTCGTCTCCCTTCACTATCTGAATATTTTCTTTTATTTCATCGTACATTTCTTCAATTTCTTCATCATCTGCAGAGCTAGTTGGCATATAAACTTGTACTACTGTAGTAGGTGTGTGCTTCGTATCTATCTTGGCCACAATAATGCGTTCACTATGCTGTTTGTAGTAGCTTACCCGCATTCCTATTTTCCTATTCATTGTTAAACCTACTCCTGCATTACCCCTATTTGATTTTGTGTTTATAACCCTGTAGTCACCTGACCAGAAGTCTTGTTCCTCCTGCCACCGAACTTCACTAATTCCCACTATATCCAACTTTAACCTATCCATTTCCCTTTTTAAATTTTCTAACCTACGTGCCCGATTAAGGGATCTGACATTCCACGCTCCGATCCGTAGAACGCCAGTTTTCTTTCTCCTGATAACGACATCCTCCTGAGTAGTCCCCGCCCGGAGATCCGAATGGGGGACTATTTTACCTCCGGAATATTTTACCCAAGAGGATGCCATCATGATTTAATCATACAGTAAAGCTGCATGTCCTCGGGAAAAATTACGGCTGTAGTTTCCCCTTGCTTTCAGCCGTTCGCAGTACCAGAACAGCAAGGCCGTTTTGGTTAATGTTGCAAGGCCAGATCAGTCAATCATCCAGACTGTTGCCCCTGCAACTACTGAAAAGGCTGCTGCCCCTCTTCAGGAACCACACGTTTGTCTGGCCTCTCAACAGATACCCCTCCGTTGTGGTTGCACCTACGGTACGGCCATCTGTATCGCTGAGGCACGCAAGCCTCCCCACCAACGGCAAGGTCCATGGTTCATGGGGGGGAAATTGAATGTATGTAGTTAAATTCTGTGGTTTGAAACTTAGTTCGTTGTTAGGAATGATTTCTGTTTGTGTTAGGTTCTTATGTGCTCAATATTCTGTCATTATTAGTATTTAGAAAATTCCAGAGTGATTGGCATAATCTTCATTACGCAGTATAATAAATCAAATAAATTATTTATCATATAGACATAATTTAAATCAAGATAAAGTTTTCTTATTTACTATCTCTTTTTTCTTCTTAGCTTCCGACCTGAAAAAAATTTCTTAGACGATTTTGTATTTTTTTAATCTGTAGACATGGAGTTGTGCTTTCCATTCGTGGTTTGTTATTCACTTATCTGCTTGTCTCTTAATTACTTTTTATATGCTTCTATGTGAAACTTACGTAAATTTCTAGGTCGGTATAATCCAACTATTTTGTCTGTTCTAGGATTTTGTAACAAATACAACCCAGCATATGGAATGTGAGGAGTAATGTATGGGCCTTCAAGAAGAAGCGCCTATGTGACGTTACGTCGCTTCAATGCACAAGATTTTGGTTGAGTACGCAAAAATACTTGCATGTCTATTGTAGATTCTTGAGTTCGTTTATAGTTTTGTCAAATCCGTGTTTTCTGATTCTGGCATTATTTGCTTGGATAATTAATACATCTCGTATCTTGTTCTCAAAAGATTCCGGTTTTCCATGAATCTTCGGAAGGGGATCACAACATTCGATACTTTCCTTTACATCTAACGTAAATCTGTAGGTGTATAATTTGAGTCATATACTGGAAAATTATTGTAAATGTCCCCCAAAAGAGACAAATAGTTTACTTGAAACGATTCCCTGACATGTACGTTCACATTAAAAGGATTTAGTTCGTTGAATACCCTTTCACGCGAATGAGATTGAGAGCAAAATTTTGACATAAGGATAATTTTGATGTCATTATCTTTCAAAATCTTCCTCCACTTATAATCTGTCTAATATGACGCCTTGTCCGAAACGATGGCGACAGATTTGCCAACGCTAGGTATATAATCTCTACTTATTCGTTTAATGATTATGTTGGCTTCCCAAATTTTATGACATAAAGTTTATCATATTTTGAGAATAGG
The DNA here is from genome assembly GCF_023897955.1 of Schistocerca gregaria. Classification (NCBI taxonomy): domain Eukaryota; kingdom Metazoa; phylum Arthropoda; class Insecta; order Orthoptera; family Acrididae; genus Schistocerca; species Schistocerca gregaria. The sequence goes on from NC_064927.1 coordinate 283,863,748, forward strand.
TCATACAGAGCCAGTACAACTTTACACCTCCTCTACTTCTTGAATACTGTCCACTTATTTCTTTAAGTTTACAGGGAATAATAGAATGTAATTCTACTTTGTAACCTAGATTCTCAAACTTTGCCTTTTGACAAATGGTATATGATTTTTTTTAAGTTTATCAATTTTTTTCCTCATGTTTGTAAAATAACAGCACGTGTTTAGTTTCTGCATGCATTATGTCATAGTGTCTCCAAGTAAAATATGTATGCCAGAAGAGATTTGTTTATGATTCTTGTGGAATACAAACGCACCATTGATTACTGTCTGAACATGGAGAGAATAAGACGTCCTGCTATTTATAATGCTTTCCAATAGCATGCTCAGGATTGTTTGCTATTGTCGATCTTACTTGCTCCATTTGGCATCAGCATTATGCAGTGTTGACATATTCGTACACAATTTCTAGATACAATTGACGGTAGTATTCGTCCTTCATCAACATGTTGCGATAATCGTTCATATGTTTCAAATCATCTACGTCATGAGATAGTCCCTGAAGGAGACCTGACAACACGTCTGCAATTATCTTCTCTTTTCCGTTAAAGTATTTTATTTCGAACGTGTAGTTCGGCAATTGCGATAATCCTGGATGTACAAGTTTATATGTTATTAAAAAGGTTAACGCCTGGTGATCGCGTATACCTTCACATGTCTTCCAAAAATACACTCCTGGAAAATGAAATAAGAACACCGTGAATTCATTGTCCCAGGAAGGGGAAACTTTATTGACACATTCCTAGGGTTAAGATACAACACATGATCACACTGACAGAACCACAGGCACATAGACACAGGCAACAGAGCATGCACAATGTCGGCACTAGTACAGTGTATATCCACCTTTCGCAGCAATGCAGGCTGCTATTCTCCCATGGAGACGATCGTAGAGATGCTGGATGTAGTCCTGTGGAACGGCTTGCCATGCTATTTCCACCTGGCGCCTCAGTTGGACCAGCGTTCGTGCTGGACGTGCAGACCGCGTGAGACGACGCTTCATCCAGTCCCAAACATGCTCAATAGGGGACAGATCCGGAGATCTTGCTGGCCAGGGTAGTTGGCTTACACCTTCTAGAGCACGTTGGGTGGCACGGGATACATGCGGAGGTGCATTGTCCTGTTGGAACAGCAAGTTCCCTTGCCGGTCTAGGAATGGTAGAACGATGAGTTCGATGACGGTTTGGATGTACCGTGCACTATTCAGTGTCCCCTTGACGATCACCAGAGGTGTACGTCCAGTGTAGGAGATCGCTCCCCACACCATAATGCCGGGTGTTGGCCCTGTGTGCCTCGGTCGTATGCAGTCCTGATTGTGGCGCTCACGTGCACGGCGGCAAACACGCATACGACCATCATTGGCACCAAGGCAGAAGCGACTCTCATCGCTGAAGACGACACGTCTCCATTCGTCCCTCCATTCACGCCTGACGCGACACCACTGGAGGCGGGCTGCACGATGTTGGGGCTTGAGCGGAAGACAGCCTCACGGTGTGCGGGACCGTAGCCCAGCTTCATGGAGACGGTTGGAGCAACAGTGTCCCTAATTTGCTGAGAAGTGGCGGTGCGGTCCCTTACGGCACTGCGTAGGATCCTACGGTCTTGGCGTGCATCCGTGTGTCGCTGCGGTCCGGTCCCAGGTCGACGGGCACGTGCACCTTCCGCCGACCACTGGCGACAACATCGATGTACTGTGGAGACCTCACGCCCCACGTGTTGAGCAATTCGGCGGTACGTCCACCCGGCCTCCCGCATGCCCACTATACGCCCTCGCTCAAAGTCCGTCAACTGCACATACGGTTCACGTCCACGCTGTCGCGGCATGCTACCAGTGTTAAAGACTGCGATGGAGCTCCGTATGCCACGACAAACTGGCTGACACTGACGGCGGCAGTGCACAAATGCTGCGCAGCTGGCGCCATTCGACGGCCATCACCGCGGTTCCTGGTGTGTCCGCTGTGCCGTGCATGTGATTATTGCTTGTAGAGCCCTCTCGCAGTGTCCGGAGCAAGTATGGTGGGTCTGACACACCGGTGTCAATGTGTTCTTTTTTCCATTTCCAGGAGTGTATAATAGTTAAATTTATTAAAAAGCCATATAATTGCCAAGGTTTCCAACTTTGTGGTTCAATAAGGACATTCGCAGAGTTCGACTAGCAAAACCAATAATTTTTACCTCTTGGTCCTGCCCAGTTCCTACTACGTGATAAAAACATGATCGCAAGCCCTATGCATGATTCATCGCTTGCTGTACAGTAATCTTCACTAAGATCAGGATCACTGAAAATATTTGAGTTTACCAATGCTTCCTTTAGTCAGTTAAAATCTCGTGCACATTGTTCCGGCCAAACCCAAGCGTGGTTCTTCTTTAAAACTGAAAGCAAGTTTTTACTGTTGAGTAATTGATTTGGGGCGAAGCGGCTAATAAAATATAAGGCTAAACTCACGAGAGATTATGATTGGAAAATTGTTAACTCCATCCAGTTTACTAGTATCTATTCTAATGACTTCACAACTGATTGTGTGTCCCATGTGTTTAATCTTATTTCGCAGAAACTTCATTTGTTTAGATTTGCTGTTACATCAGCTTCTGCGAATTTACATAATGTCTTCTATAAAATACATATGTGTTTTCCCATGTCTGTGGAGCCAAGGACCTCACCAAACGTACAATGTCACCTTTTCCAGTAATTGTGTGCCTAGAACTGTGTCCCGAACATACACTGGGTCCGAATGGTAGTACGCAAAATCGGTAACTGCGGCCACAAAAAATAAACACGATATACTTCCTTGACTTTGTGCTTAATGATACTTGCAAAAAAATAATTTTTTATATCCACAGTTGATAAGTATCTTACCCGTAAAAAGTTTTGCAATTGTTCTTAGAAATTTTCTGATTTTGTTGATTGCATGCGCATCCAGAACAAAGCGTATATTTGCGGTCGGATGGCAATATGATGGTTCTATAACATTCCACTTAAGCACGTGCTTGATTTCTTCACGCACCGCAGACTGCTTGTACAGAGGAATCTTACGTGTTGTAACAAAAGATTTCGTGAGGTTTAACTTCCGTGTTCTATACATGTCTATTGATCACACCTGATTTGTTTGTAAATAGGTAAATGTAGTTTAGTTTACGAATAGTTTGTGTAATGTTTCTTGTTGCTGTTTCTTAATAACTGTAATTCCATTTACTTTATCGCTAGTTAGAGATTGTAGGTCTTCGAAGTGATGGTCAAATATAGGTTCATTTCTGGTAGTGTCATCTTATCCACATACTAACTGGATGTTGTATCCCGAACAGTGTTTATTGTAGCTCAGTGTCACGAATATTTGTTTTCTTACCTTATTTGATTTGCATCCAGCTGCAGTCAAGATTTGGCATTTTTGAACCGGAAATTCAGGTATCGATCTTAATTCAACCCTTTGTTTACAAAATTTGTAAATATGGCGCTAATCGTCGCTCCCGTATCAATCATAATACTCGTCGGTATACCACCTACAATACCTTTAGTCGTTGCTAGAATCATCTCATTTACTGGTGATCGCCACTGAGCATGATCCTCAAGTTGCTCGTCTGTTAAACTTGCACCATGATAATACCTTAGTAAACGTATGTGTGGCTTGTTTACATCCCTAATTATTCTTGTGTTTGTGTACTGTTCTTTATTCGGAGCGTCATGTCTGTAACTGTATCATCGTCGCATATGCATTCCTCAGCCACACATGGGGGTGAGTTGTGACCGTATTTTTTTTTTTTTTTGTCGAATGTGCGCTTGTTTGAGTGACTTCACTTGCCATCTCCACAGAACCCCTTCCTTGTTGACCTTAGCGAGGCCATATAGCCCAGCAAAACATCATTTTAAGAACTGAGACACTTGATGGTCTCCTACGACGCAGAACTTTTCTTCAGTAAGTTGTTAGTCCTCCTCTCAACGCTTTTTTTGGGATCAGCACAGGTCGTGCGATGCGCTGAATCAGAGGTTTTGAACGTAGTGCTGCTTGTCCAAAACAACGGTAGCATTGCCCTTCACCTCAGTCAAAATAATAATATGCAGATCAACTTTAAGTATACATAAAGCAACCCTCCCAGCGGCTGTAATATTACTCTTGGGTGGACGTACCCAGTCAACACGAAACATGCCTCCGTCCTAGCCTCCTGTACATCAGGGGACAATTTAAAATAAGCCTGATCTACAGCACCAGTAGACTCAACCACTGGCAAGTACGACTATGTGTAATGAATATCACACACTGAACATTTTAGACTGACCTGAAGATGGTTCGGTAAGGAGCTGAAACCGGTAATCAGATAAGAAAATTTGCCGTTTTGACATAAGATTTTTATCCGCACATGTTCTTAAACATTTCCTTGGAGCGGACTCCAAAGTTACTTTTAAGTGTGAAGACTTCTCTCTATAGAGAATGACAAGCTATGTTTGTTTGTTAGAAACTATTCCATCGAATCACGCTCGTATTTTGTACGTTAGGCAGCAGTGAGGAACTGTGTCGAGTTTCGTTCCGGAAAGAACATGGCACATACCTGGGCCGCTGTATCTCCTGCTTTCTGGGTCTCGTGCACGAACAGAGCGAGTCGGGTTCTCACACTTTCTGACGATCGTTGTTTTCGGAACTCATGATGATTCTTGGAGAGGGGATTTTTTTCTCCGGAAATGTTGTATTATAAAACATGTTCTAAATTTCTACAACTGACCGACGTCGGAGATATAGTTTTAAACATATGCTCGACAACCCTTATTGAAAACTGGACCTGTGTTTTCTGAAAATTGTTAAGAATACCTCGCTCCTCCAATAATCTACCGTACACCACTGCTTGAATAGAGGCAAGCTTTTCGTATTCTCTAGATATAATCGTACGGGTATTCCGTCAGGTCCTATGGCTTTCCTTCTGTTGAGCGATTCCAATTGATCTTATATGCTATATCAGTTATTATTTCGGCATCAGCCATTTTCTTGCGATGGTTTAAAGTAGGAGCTTACGTCAGCTCTTCCTCTGTGAAACATTTTTGGAAAAAGATGTTTAGTACTTCGGCCATTTTATGACGTCCTCCGTTTCAGTACCGTTATGGTCACACTGTGTCTAGACAGATGACTTTGATCCTTTTATTGATTTAGCAAAAGATCAAAACTTCGTAGCATTTTCTGTCAACTCGGTAGACAGAATTTTACTTTTTATTCTTTTGAACGATTCACTGAGGGCTCTCCTTAAGGCACTTTTGGGTCCTTTTAATTTTTTTTGTCTGTGAGACTTTTTGTTACGTTTAAAGTTGTAACAAACTTCGCTTTCATAGCAGCTTTCTGAGTGTCGAACGATGGCGGATTTTTTTCTATCCCTCACATGTCTGCTCTGTACATACCTGTCTAAAGCCCATTGTAAAGTGCTCTTACACTTCGTCTATTGATACTCGACGTTGTTAGTGCTGCAGGTGCAATTTTCGTGCCGACGAGTCGCGTACTCTGAAATCTTTTCGCTCCTGCTAAGCGGTAAGGTCTTTCTACTTTTCTTTGTATTCCTAATTTCATCCTTATTCAGTGACGCTGTAACGACCTGATGATCGCTTATTTCCTGGTCTGCGCTAACTGCGTCAAAAACTTCGGATCCGTTTGTCGCCAGCAGCACTAAAAAATAACCTTCACGGGTCTGTTCCCTGATTGACTGCTCAAGGTAATTTTGGGAAGAGGCATTTAAAACGATTTCATACGGTTCCCTGTCGTTATAATCAGCCCTAATCGCATGAGCCTCCCAGTCTATTGCAGGTAAGTTGAAGTGTGCACGTAAGAACACAACATGGCCAGGAAATTTACTTGATATGTTCTCCAAGTTTCTCCTCGAACATTCCCCGACTACTTCTCCTGAGACAGAGGGCCTATAAAAGCATTCGATGTCCATTTTTGATCTACTTTAATACTCGTTTTCACCGACATTACTTCGCATTCGTAATATGTACTAAACTCACTAGATGTAGTAGTATTTTTATGGATACAAATAGGCCTTCACCACTATTGTTCAACCTGTTTTTGCGATATACGTTCCAGTCGGAATTTAGAATTTCATTGTTACTGTCATCTGATTTCAGCCTGCTTCCTGTCCCTAACAGTATGGAGGTTATTGTTAACGTTTATAAGCGAGACTATTTCCGGGACCTTCGCATAGATAATCCTGGTGTTAAGAATTATTATGTTCAAATTATCTTTCTTCGAAATGCTATGGTGAATGCTGTTTCATCACAGCACTTCGAAGAAAGATAATTTGAATATAATAATGCTTAACATCAGGATCATTTATGGGAAGGTCCCGGAAATAGTCTCGCTTATAAACGCTAACAATAACCTCCATACTATTAGGGACAGAAAGTAGGCTGTTTAGCTTCTCCGGAAACAGAACACATCTCATCGGGCCTGTGGAAGGATCTCTCTATCCTAAAAAAACCCGCAGGTGCGCGCCCACGTACTCTGCTACTCCAGCAATCGCTTCCTGCGCGTAGTGTGCCCCTGATCCACTACCCAGATTCAGTAATTTTACAGTTGCAGCGAACAGGTTTAGCGATATGGAAAGCTCTTCTTCACTTTCAGCTCTGTGTTCTACTACCCTGATGAAATCTAGAGATAAATGTAAAGTTAGCTAACATACTCTTTAGTGTAATAACTTTGTTAAATCAGTACCTTCTTTCTAAGTATTTCATTCGTCCAGAGTTGGTTGACATTTACACAAAGGCTATCTAGAGTTCTATGATTCTGAAGCACTATCATAACTCATGCAATTGGCTGCGTTATGTAATTTCATTTACTCGTACAAGCTGCAGTACCAACGTGAATAAAATCTAATATTTTTTCTGTGCAAATGGAGATAAATTTAACGGATATCTTTTGCATTACAGAGAGTCATTTGATAAGTCTGTAGTTTATTATTTGTTGTCCCCATCATTTGTTGTGAAGTGGAACAATTGCAATATTTGTGGTTTTGGGAGAGCCACTCACTCCACAAACAATTTCACTAGTACTTCTCGTTTTAATGATTTCGGTTGCAACACCTTCACCTCAAAAGATTATACCAAAGCTATTAGCTTAATAAATCATACCAGCAAAATAATGGCACAAATTATTTACGGAATAACGAAAACACTAGTAGAAGCCAACCTTGGCGAAGAAGGGTTTGAGCTTTAGAGAAACGTAGGGACACTTAAGCAATACTGACCGTACGATTTATCTACGAGGATATGTTAAAGAAACGAAAAATTACGTTTATAGCATTTGTAGATTTAGAGGAGGCTTTTCTCAGTGTTGACTGCAATAGACTCTGAAATTTTGAAGGTATCAGGAACTAAATATATAGAGAGAAACATTATGTACACCTTGTGTAGAAACCAGCCCAGTTACAAGAATCGAGGAGCATGAACGGGAAGTAGTGACCGAGAAGGTAGAGAGAGAGTTGTAGCCTATCCGCGTGTCCTTCAGTCTGTACATGGGCAAACAGTAAAGGAGAAATTATGAGAAGAAATTAAGGGAAGAAGAAATAAAAACTGTGAGATTTGTCGACGACATTGCATTTTTCAGACATTTCTAAAGACTTTCTGGAGGAGTTGAATGTAATGGATTATGTCTCAGAAGCTCAACACAAATCAAACTAGAGTAATTAAGTGTAGTAGAACGTACTCAAGCAAAGGAGAAGAAATGAGATCAGGAAATGATACGCTAAAATTAGCAGCTTTGCTTCGCTATTTGGGCAGGAAAATAACTGACGATGCTGAAGAGGGGGAGTGTATAATACACGCTGTCAGTAATACATAAAGCATTTCTAAAGAAAAGGAGTTTGTTAGCATCCAGTAAACATATAAGAGTTTGGAAGTCCTCTCTGAAGGTATTTATCTAGAACATAGCCTTATACAGAACAGAAACGTGGATGATAATTATTTCAGGCAAGGAGAATATAAAAGTTTTTGAAACGTGGTGCCACAGAATGATGCAGAAGATTAGAGGGGAAGATCAAGGAATAATGAGACGGTTCTCAGTTTAACTTAGAAAGAAGTTTATGGAATAACTTGATTAAGAGAAAGGTCGGTGGATACGAAACATTGTGAGGCTTGAAAGTCAAAAATTGCACAGTGGAAAAGTTTTGACAGGGTAGAGTAGCCTGAAAAGCTGCATCAAACCAGTCTTCGGACTGAAGGCCACCACAAATGACGACATCCCATGGGCCTTTCCTTACTGACACCTCTAATTACTTTGTACGCGTCATCAAAATGTACTTCAGGAATGTATTTCTTTACTTTATTAACCGTGTTATGGTGTCGAAAATGGATTATAAAATTGTTGCTATTAATATTCTGTTTCAAACTTATGATTTCTAGGAAATTTATCCATGAACAGCATATAACGAGTGCAATGTTTCGTAAGGTGCCGCAGCGAAAGGCGAGGAAAAAATTCCGGCCTCTTCTCTGTGGAGAGTGGCTGAGAAGAAAAATAACGATCATTGCATGCTTGAAATTTAGCTTCGCGTTACGATAGGGTATGAGGACACCAGTACCGTCTTCCCTTAGAAGTAACATAATAAAGTTCTTCACGTAAGCAGTTCCGAAACTAGTTCAGGTTTCCTAGTGTGACTCACAATAAGAATCAAAGCTCCTAACTGTCAGTAACTCATTAGAGCACGCAGTTTACTATAAAGCTTCCTTACAACATACTCATTGCTAGATAACAGGAAGTTCGTTGTAGGTCAGATTATTTCATCCCAGAAATTGTAGGCCGTCGAATTTCACACACCACGGAACACTCCTGCTTACGTTCATATATAATATAACTATAGCATACATTAATTGTATTTTAATAATTGTAATAGGCCAAGAAGTTTTCTCGAAGACACACTCTGCTAGATTTAATCAGCATAGCTGTACGTTTTTAACTTAAATGCTGAAACTGAGGCGGTAAAAGCGACGAGTGTCGAAACATTTTGGGGCTCTTTCGAACTACTGATACTGGAGCGTGTAGCTAGAGAATCGTCGGAGTACATTCAAACCTTTTGTAATGGAACACACATTAATTACTAGTGCGGAGGGGCCTTGAACAAAATCGGTTACATTGCAGTAAAATTTGTTGTAAGTTGGCAGTGTTATATTGCTTGGTGCTAGTGTCGTTAGTAATATTCATTCTCAACTGTCAGTCATGAGTTACTGATGAGTATGGTTGCGAATGGCTCCATCATTCAAATTAAATATAATTTAGTATTTCCTTTAATCAGTACTCACATTGGGATCCGGTGACTTCCTGTATGGTCAACGTGGAATGTCCTCATAGACAGACAGACGGCAGAGCAGAGAGGGATGTGATAAGACGTCAGCCAATTGCACGCTGATCGATCCCTCTCTAGGACGATACGAGACAGCAACGGCCTCAATGTGAAGAGAACATAAGCGCCGGCCCCACTGGTCGCGGCCCACTTTTACAACAGCATCAAGATTAGGTACTTCAAGACCAGCGAATCAGACTTAAGAATTGTACATACTGAAGAGATTTCTTATTTGCTTGTTGCCCTTTCCTTGCGACACTTCCGTGTCAAATGTTGACGGTGTTGGGACAGCAACCAGCCACAAACTTACTTTCAGTTCCTTTATTCAAAGGGTGCCGGTATCGGCTTCGAATCGTTATGATTCATCTTCAGACAGTGTACACGCTTTTGTTATAACATGTGGTGCGTTTTGTACGGATTAATTGTCCTAAAATATAAGTAATACAAAATTATAAGCACGCCACACACAGGTGATTGCGTTACAGATTTTCGTTCGATGTGACTTACGTGAAATGTCGGTTTGTAGTGTTTGTTTTTATAACATACGTCCAACAGATGTGGATACATTCCCACTGCATTCTTATTGTTGTACACTGAACACTTTAGATTTGTCACTGAAAAGATTTCTACTACGCACCACATGTTTTGACACATACAAAGAGCTTACAAACATATGAGTATCGAAGATACTATGATATATCGTAACATTTGAAAATGTTTTATGTTTGGAAAAGGATAATATATTCACTTATGCTACTGAAATGCTTTTTACACTAGTACAGAGACATTAATACTGTTACATTAATTATAAAGTTGATCCTTTTTTGTAATGTATAGGTAAAATAGTACATTATTTAATTACATTTAGCATCATGAGGATTATACTAACAAATAAGTTTGGTCCTTGATCTGCAGATAGGCGTAGGAATGTTATTCGCTTTGGAGGTTGGAAAATAATTTTTGGAAATTTTTCAGGAAAGAGTGTTAGCTAACTTTGTTTGTTCATCAATTGTATAGTCTGGGGTGCTGTATTTGTGTGTGTTTATTTTTATTTCTTCTAATATATTCATAGTGGCTCCGTTTTCTGCTAGATGCAGGATTTTTAAGTTGTTCTCAGTGTTTCTTGCTGAATGGTTTTCTTCAGCAGTATGGGCTGCAAATGCAGATTTGTTGAATTTTCCAAGTCTTAAAGCATCAATGTGTTCTTTGTATCTAATTTCCAAGATTCTACCTGTCTGTCCAATGTAGAATTTTGGGCATGTATCAAATTAGAGTTTGTACATTCCTCTTTTATGGCAGGGAATCTTGGAGGTATTTACGTCATGGATAACTTTTTTTTGTAATTTATTATTCGTGGAAAAGCTGACTGTGATATTTTTCTTTTTAAATAAGTTTGCTATTTAGTATGATAGTGGGCCTATTTAGGGGAGAGTAGCATATTTAGGTTTGGTTTCTGTGGCACACTGATTTGGTTTGAAGTGACTGGTGTGAAGTGGATCTGTGGTTTTTGTCTCTATTTTGTTGTGGAGTTTTTCTATTATTATGGGTTTACATCAATTGTTATTATGAGCAACTGTTTTAATTATATATAATATTTGCCTTTAATGGAGATTCTTCACTCATCGCTGAAGAGAACGTGATGCCAATCCTGAGTTGTCCATTCGGCAAGTTGTTGGGCCCATTCGTACCGCGCTGCATGGTGTCGTGGTTGCAAAGATGAACCTTACCATGGACATCGGTAGTGACGTTGCGCATCATGCAGCCTATTGCACACAGTTAGACTCATAACAAGACGTCCTGTGGCTGCTCGAAGAGCATTATTCAACATTGCTGTCAGGGTTCCTCCGAGCCATAGTCTGTAAATAGCGGTCATCCACTGCAGCAGTAGCCCTTGGGCTAATATTTTAGGTCTGATGGCAAAGAACAGACATGCTTCTTTGGGGATATCAACATTGAAACTACTATAAGCGACCGTTGTTGCAGACGGTGAGTACTAAAAAACAAAAGGAAGCTAAAACAAACAGGAAGATTTACTTATTCAGTGACGTAGACAAAGAAACAGTCGAGCCATATCTCAACAGGTATAGGAAACATGCCTCAAGTAAAAAAAAAAAAAAAAAAACAAATCTTGACCAAGTACCTAGTAGAATAGTTCACGTTGAAAGGGAACCACCATGGTATACACTAACTGTAAAGAAACCCAAAAACAGTGACTGTTGTACCATATTTACACAACAAAACATAGTGCCATATATATGTACAAGCTGAATGCAACGCGTTTGGCTATCAAGAGGCGAATGCTTGAAGCGTTCAGTAACTGGGATAGCAGAATCATATCGAATAATCCGAAATCAAACAGAATACATTTTCGTCACATGAAAATGCTGTTAGTGGTACGAAATCTAGAGTTTAGGTACATTTGGATGACACATAAACTAAAATTGAGAGTGATAAAGCAAATATAAATATACCGAACTCGGTTTTCAAACTTTTCTTTACAAGGAATTGTTCAGGAGTACTATCTAGTTGAACTGTCGTACCACTGCGAAGAAATATGTTAAAGCCGTTAGTCTGAGTGACATCGAGGCACGGCTGAAATCACTAAAATTAAACAGGTGTCCAACGTACACTGCAATCCCTGTTAAATCGTATCCAGTATTTGCAGCAGGGTTGTCTTCCTTTTTAACTACAGTCTAGCGTAGATTCCTCAAAAAAATGATGTGAACAGTGGTTTAATGAAACCATTCGTCACGACCGTCTATACAAAAAGCACCGCGCGGTGTGAGGCGCCTTGTCATGGTCCACGCGGCTCCTCCTCCCCCCCCCCCCTCGCCCTTCCCCGTCGGAGGTTCGAGTCCTCCCTGCGGCATGGGTGTGTGTGTTGTCCTTAGTATAAGTTAGTTTAAGAAGTGCGTAAGTTTAGGGACTGATGATCTCAGCAGTTATGGTCCCATAAGACCTTACCACAAATTTCCAATTTCCAAAAAGCTATAATCGAAAGTCAGTGGCACCCATCTGTTACAGAGTCATAGAACATATTCTGAGCGCTAACGTAATGCAGCTCGTCGAACAGAATGATCTTCTCTAGCTATCAGGGATTCCGAAAACATCAATCATGCGAAACCGAACTTCGAGTTTTCTCGCATGACAACCTGGAAGAAACAGGAGGATGCAGTATTTCTTGGCTAACGAAACCCATCTGACTCGGTATCAAACTACCATTTACTAACAAAAATGCGATTACACTGGTTATCATATGAAATTTGTAAGTAGACAGAATCTTTTGTTAGGGAAGATTCTGAATTGTTATTGAGTCATTAATTGAAGTAATTGTAATCTGAGGCAAGGTAAGTGCGGCGGTTCCCCGACTACTGATGCTGCATATTAATGAATTGGAGGACTATACTAATAGTAACATCAGCCTTCTTACAAATAGTATAGTTATTTGTAATGAAATAAAAGGTCCTGGGCCTAGCCGGGCTAATCAGACACGACCGACAACTGTGTCATCCTCTCTCAGTAATGTCATCGGATGCAGTACGATGCATTGCTCAGCACAACGCTCACCCGGCCGTTGTCTGGTTTCTTGACCTTGGAACCGCTACTAATCCGTCGATTAGCTTCTCCGTTGGCCTCACGGGTTAACTGCACCCCGTACCAGTCCTCGCCACAAGGGAAAGTCCTGGCAGTTCTGGGAATAGAACCTGGGTCCTACGCATGGCAGTCAGGCGAGCTGGCTGCTCAGGTTCGCAGCCGTATCTGTAATGGAGTACAGGATGGAAAAAGTTTCACAATTTCACGACTGATAAGATTTAAAAGGGGTGTGAAGATAGGGCGCTTGCTTTGAAACGAAGCCATTGTGTCAACACTGTAATCAGTTGTAGAGATGTGAAGTGGGATTGTTATATTGACACAGTTACATGGTGACTGGATGTAGAGAAAATTTAAACTATACAGGAGACGGCTTACAAATCACGTGGGAGTCCTGTCTTAGAATAGTTCTTGAGTTTGGAACACGTGAGGCAATACTGACGCTACGACTTATCTTAGAAGAAAGATTAAGGAAAGGCAAACCTACCTTTCTAACATTTGTAGACTTAGAGAAAGCTTTTGATAATGTTGATTGGAATACTCTCTTTCAAATTCTAAAGCTGGCAGGGGTACAATACAGGGAGCGAAAGGCTTTTTACAATTTGTACAGAAACCAGATGGCAGTTATAAGAGTCGAGGGTCATGAAAGGGAAGCAGTGGTTGGGAAGGGAGTGAGACAGGGTTGTAGCCTCTCACCGATGTTAATCAATTTGTATATTGAGCAAGCAGTAAAGGAAACGAAAGAAAAATTCGGAGTAGGTATTAAAATCCAAGGAGAAGAAATAAGAACTTTGAGGTTCGTCGATGACATTGTAATTCTGCCAGAGACAGCAAAGGACTTGGAAGAGCAGTTGAATGGAATGGACAGTGTCTTGAGAGGAGTATATAAGATGAACATCAACAAAAGCAAAACGAGGATAATGGAATGAAGTCGAATTAAGTCGGGTGATGCTGAGGGAATTAGATTAGGAAATGAGACACTTAAGGTAGTAGAGGAGTTTTCCTATTTGGGGAGCAAAATAACTGATGACGGTCGAAGTAAAGAGGATATAAAATGTAGACTGGCAATGGCAAGGAAGGCGTTTCTGAAGAAGAGAAATTTGTTAACGTCGAGTATAGATTTAAGTGTCAGGAAGACTTTTCTGAAAGTATTTGTATGGAGTGTAGCCATGTATGGAAGTGAAACATGGACGATAAATGGTTTGGACAAGAAGAGAATAGAAGCTTTCGAAATGTGGTGCTACAGAAGAATGCTGAAGATTAGATGGGTAGATCCCATAACTAATGAGGAAGTATTGAATAGGATTGGGGAGAAGAGAAGTTTGTGGCACAACTTGACCAGAAGAAGGGATCGGTAGGCAGGACATGTTCTGAGGCATCAAGGGATCACCAATTTTCTATTGGAGGGCAGCGTGGAGAGTAAAAATGGTAGAGGGAGACCAAGAGATGAATACACCTAGGAGATTCAGAAGGATGTAGGTTGCAGTAGGTACTGGGAGATGAAGAAGCTTGCACAGGACAGAGTAGCATGGAGAGCTGCATCAAACCAGTCTCAGGACTGAAGACCACAACAACAACAATAGAGTTTGTGGAATCTCCACCAAATAGGACGAGCAGGGGACAATAGACATATACATAGAAGGGCGGCACGAATGTTGACAGATGTCTTTGATACACGGGAGACTGTCATGAAAATGCTGCAGCTGCAGCTGCTTGGAGCTACAACAAATGTTAAAACGGGAAAGCCTACTTAGTTTCAGGGACTAATGTTAAGTGGATAATCTGAACTTATATTTCACGGTCCTACAAATCTCTCCCCTTGGGACCACTAATAGAGGTTTAGATTGATATTACAGCGCGCACAAAGGCAAATGTGTAGTCATTCTTCTTGCCCTCCACACGCGGCTGGAACGGGAAGGAACGCTAACCTGTGATACAGTACTCAGTACTATCTGGCTTGTACTTCACAATGAATTGCGGAGTACGTATATGGACATAGTAGACATGTCATACATCAGGACACGTGCAACCGTCGAGCGGTCTCCGTGGGATCGTTCGCTTGTTGTATGGAAAACTTTACCCTGTCAGTACGCATTCAAATCCGTCTTAGCGTTAGCAACATATCCAAATGGTCGAATATGAAAATATGTGGCTTGTTATAGTGCGTTCCTTCGATTTGTGGTTGTTTAATACTGTACTGGTCGTTGAATACTGTAGTATAAGGATATATGTAGACTTAACGACTATCTGTTGTTCCTTAAAAATGAGACAATCCTGAGAAAGATAAAAGGAAAACTTGTCTAGAAATGAAAAAGGTTGTCGGTCAGTTTATAACAATCCTACACCCTCTTCTCCCTTCATAATTATAGTGTTCTTTTATTGTATTTTATTACGAATGTCTGGTCCCACCTGTTAAGCTGCTTGACCTGGCTACATCCTTGCCGCCGATCGTAACGCATACCTTGGGACCCGCTACTAAAAATTGTAATATTAACATTTTTGATTATATTTTAGAGTAAACTTGACTCTCTTATTAATAAAAACCGTTATGAATATTAATTAGGCTATTGTATTTCTTCGGGGGCTTTTAATGCTCAAACTAGAGGTCATTGTATCCAGAAACATACTCTTCACTTCGCCATTACGTGATAACTCATGTTTCCCACAAAACAACAGTTACGTGATTTACCACCGAGTGAGGAGCAAATAATAACTCACCGTAAGAACTCACTTACTGAAAACCAATAACTCTACTTAACAGCACTTATCGCCACATCCTGAAGGAACGAAATTTGAAAGTAAATACCTCCACACAACTTAGAACAGATGATAAATTTTATTATAGGCTTCTATACCACAATGAAACTTAGGAAATAATAAATGACTTCCTTTTCAAACATAACTTTAGGCACTTGGCAAAGAGAAAACGAATTTAGGAAATGTCATTAGACTGAAGTTATGTTATCTTGAAACTTCTTGTAACTGACGTTAAACTAATACAATATAATTACGTTCTGCAACAAACGTGAAACATCAAAGTTATGTTTCTTCGCTTTGACAGTTTAATGAATCACACAAATATGGCATTTACTGTTGTTAATTTTTTATAGTAAATAGTAATTTTAAGATGCGATATACGCAAATTAATACTCAGTAATTCATTTAAATGGTAAATTTGTAACAAATAACTATAAATATACAGAATTCGAAAGCACGTTTTATAACTCATTTTGTTGAGTAAAGCCTTGCTTATTGTACAGGACTAGGTAAACAAATTGTCTGTACTCACTTTATCACAAGCAGTGTAGTTGTGCGTATGGTGCAAAAACACTACCGCAGATTGTTCAAGTGTCTTGTTGATTAGGTTTTCCCTGTAATAAGCATTCATGAAGTAAGAGTATGTCATTATTGCAACACCGTATTTAGCCTGAAAAAGTCTTCCATACACTGCTACGATTGACATGAGACGACTTGTTATGGTATAAGTACTGACTGTCAGTTGCGTCCTTACATTGTACTAGTGGTTGATTCATACTGGCGGTCAGTTGCCCAACATTTGCCCGTGCAAATCTTCGCTATCGTCGTTCACATCTGTCAGCTGCGGCCCTTATTGCACTGCTGTCCCCGTTGCCGAGGCTTTGAAGAGTACTGTTTTGCCATGCACAATGTACTTCAACCATGGTTGAAAGCGAACAGTTTACAAAATTAGCCTTTAGAGAAATGCTTGCACCGCTGTGCCGAAAGCCCTTTTGGTTTGGGCGTCAGATAAATTTTTCAATTTCCGCATTATGACAATGCATAGGTTTTCCCGCGTTACCCTCTCTCACCCCCCCCCCCCCCCCCTCCACTGCTAGTGCTGTCAGCTGCTAACTGCAGTTGTTACTACATGTTGACGTCGAACATTGTGGGCATGTTGACGTCGAACATTGTGGGTACATTAACGTGATCGGACTGTGAAATTGTCGTGACGAATGAGAAAATGGTTTTCAGCTGACATTAAGTTACATTCCGCTTCCTGGCTTTCAGACAGAAATTAAATTAGTTCGTCAGTGTACTGGGTGAGTCAGGATACGAGATCGGTTTGAGAAGGTAGTTTAGGACATGGGTAGGGGATATAAATTCTCTACCACGCCCCACTGGGGAATAGTTTTTGCCAGCAGTCGTCTGACTGTTTTGATGCAACACACAGCGGTTTCCTTTCCTGTACCAATCTCTTCATATCGGAATAGAACTTGTATCGAAAGTTCTCAAATGTTTTGTAGGACGTCTTCAAATCTGTGTCTTCTCCTACCTTCTACAACGCACCTCACTCTTCCTAGTAGCGTGGCAGTTATTACTTTAAGTCTTTCAAATGATCTGACTTCCTATGCCTTCTTCTTGTCCATATTTTCCAAGTGTTACTATCCTCGTCGATTCTACGGAGAACCTCCTAATTTCTTATCGTGTCACCTAAATTTCCTCCTATGGATTCACATCTCAAACGCTTAGATCTCATTTTCTCTGTTTTTCCACAGTCTATGATAAATTGTGCATAATGTTGTACTGTATACGTCTTGTTTTAGCCCATGTAAAAGCGTGCGAACGTTATGTTTGCGTATCATGTTATTGAGGCAGAATGTGATTAACAGCCTGCAATTCGGCTAGTCCCACGATAAAGGCCCTCTAAACATCGTAGCTAAGCTGGCCGATAAACGAGCCCTCTTCGCAAATTCGCCGGGCAGAGTCGATCAGGGATGGCGCACATCCCCAATCCCAGAAGCGCCGTGCTGTCATGCGCTTTTGTCTTGGCTGGATTGTAAAGTCAACATTCATTTTATATGTAAAGATTATAATTCATTTGATGTCCATAATTATGTGAATTTCCACAATTACTTGATAACAGTATCCCATGCACTGAAATTATTTGTTTTAATGTAAATAGTATAATTTTTATATGTGCATGTTGCTCGGGTTAATGCAGTCTTTTTTATTACCAGGTCTAATTGCAAGGATGTGAGACCAACCCCTAGAAAAGTAACACAGGCAGAGCTGCTTGCAGGCTTCCACATTTGTCCCTCACTCCACATGGACGCAGACGATAGACTACATTTCCTCTATTTCCATTACCTCCTATACATCCGAGCGAGTTGACATAGTTGTTAACACACTGGACTCGCATTCTGGAGGACTACCAATCATCTCTGCGTCCGGCCGCTCTGTTTTAGGTAGTGAAGAGTATTTCTCTGTAGTCGTTTGTCGTTCATCTTTCGCTATTTATTTCCACTATTTTCCTAGTTTCACATTATTACCTAGCCTACTTCCATCTAACATCGGTGTTTTAATTCGACGTCTGTATTCAAAATCACAGTTACAACTAGAAGAGTATAATTACAGGTCATTACGTCATTATATTTCTAGACTGAGTAAATCGTGATAGTTCCCGCGTTGCCGAACATGATTCGTTTTATCTCGCATTGGCCGTTCCAAAAAAATAAAACGTTCGTTATAAATTCACAAAACTTGACACAAATTCGAGCTAAGCTTTTAACAAAGCAATTCCTTATGTTCGTCCTCCAGTCCCTTTGTAAGTTGGTCTTGTAATTATGCTTTTTGTATGTTGTCGATGTGCACGTCAGAGCCAGAGCAGTTACGTTACTGTTAAACAATTTAACGCTCTTTGGTTCTGTCGTGGTTCAGTCTTCGCCTATACGTGGTTTGGTACCTTCTCAGCTGAAGCGCGGTAGATGATGGACCTATGAAATTATTCTGTAGTGCTGTGTTGACTTGTAATGGTATCTGTTAGAAGAAAAAAGATGTATTGTAAAGGATAGCAAGAATGAATGTGATGTAACCGAAAGGAATATAAATTTTGAATAATGTTAATATCTTTTTGAAGAGAAGAGGTTTGAAGTAAGACTCCACCACTAGACATCTAATTTGTAGAAATGATTTTTGGCAGCTAGTTAACTTGGTTCACTTGGTCAGGGCTGAGAGAGAGACCACACCACTTTCCTGAGTCGTGCATTAACGTATTAACTGATTAAGCTGTTTGATTTTCATAGAAATTATCTGTTAACATCGTACCCTCTTTAAATAATCAATGACTTTGCTAAGCTTAGTGTTGTTCAGACCTTTGTTATATGTGAAAATCGTGCCATGTTTTACTCTAACTTTTTGAATATATACTTCATTCTAAAATGGATGACTTGGAATATCATTTCATAGGAATAATAACTCTTCAATTCCACTGTTTGTCACTCCTCATTACCACATGTGGTACGCAACAGTTGGAAATTTTGTATAGAAATCTGGCTTAGCCGCTGCATGTTTGCTATTTACTGTTCGGATTTCGAGAAATCTGCCACAATGTTGTCATCATGTGAGGTAAGATTGTTTTATTTCAGTTGCGTATTTAATATAAAGACAAGTTGCATTCAGCTCATTTACAGTTCAGTTCAGATTAGGTCCTGCTCAGTCAAAGATTAGAATACGAATTTAAATTGGATCACAGTTGGTAGGGACATAGATTTAGTAATACGTAGACTTTTGTAGAGTGGGAGATAAAGTTGGGCTGAATTTTATACAAAAACAAATATGGTGGGGAGATTAAAACTTTTTTTGCGTGTATCGTGCAAACACACCTGTAGACGCCAGGAAGACTATGTGACCACAAAGTAAATTGCACCTATAGAGGTTTCCAAATAACGCAGCAGGGGTACTCACTTGTGAATCGTTTCGCAAAGTGCCCTCTCTCCGGTCACCGCAGGAACCAGGAGGGCAGAGAAGCATCGGAGTCGTCTTCTCGCCTCGGTATCCTGTTCTCTTCGTCGTTACGTCAGCTCTGCGGCCTCCGCGATGGCGCGTGGAGGGCAAAAGCCGGCAAATGCCAGAGACGGCGCTGCTGGCACTTACTAATTGCAGTCGCCAGGGCAGCCCCTGCTTATCGCCTCGTACTTCGTCCCTGGAACACGGGCCAGCCGCTCTTCGGCGCGGCACCGTCGCGAGCCGCGAGCAGCGCGGCGCTGATGCAAAAACTTCGTACGGTCTTTTGCTTGCCTGCCAGGATTTTGTACGCTCATCACTTCCCTCAGTGAGTATGTCGAGGCCATCTGCGTTTGAAGGAGCAGAGTAAAAGTAGGATTCTATTAAAACTCAGCTGTCGTGAGAGCAAACAAGTGTCGTGAGAGCAAATCGTTGGGAGCGAAACGAGATTTCTTATCCTGTTACAGATACGTAACATTTCTAAAATTCTGACTATACTGGCGATGCAAAGAAAGTACTGTATCCTCGTGTTTTAGGTAAAATAAACTTTTCTCGGTAACAAATATCAAATCAAATCAGCACTTAGGTGCGCTTGTGGAGGGATTTGAACCTTCTTATACACAGATCTCAAAATAGCGAGTTTCTATCGCATTGCAGTCTATTGGAATTGATTTCTTACAAAATGTATTTAGACTGAGTTCTTGCTTCAGTTCCTACTGACAAAAAATTATTATTACTATTGCTAAATATTACAGTTTATTCATAATAATGCATCACACTTTATTATTGAGCTTTGTATGAAATAACCAATATTCTTAATTTCTCCGTTATTTTATCATCATTATTGTTAGTGCTACTTTTATCATTAATAATAATGATAATTATTATTATTGGGATTATTGTATAATATTTTTTTCGTATTGTTTCTGGTCGAATTTAAGAGAGCGCCTTAAGATCCTAATCTAGCCAGGCTAAATAAGCAATGAATAAACAAATAAATATAATGTGTTTTCAAGTTCCCGATTCAATTGTCGCATCTTGATGATGGGCCATACAGGCGATTCTGTTCAGAAGAGAATTCTAATTACCTCCTACACCTAGGGATGGGCTGTGATCGCGCTCGAAAAACGCGCGACGCGAAGGCAATTTCTCGAGAATTTCTCGTGTACGCTCGACAAATTGACAGTGCTGCGCTCTCTGAGGAATTGCGCAAACCTTCAGTACACGAAGCACTGACCCGCAGCGGTCGTACACGTCGTACGTACGTGCTCGGAAAACTCTGAAATTCTATGATTGATATCAACTGTACTACCGTTATGAATGTGTACTGAAGTATTAGTATATGTCTCATAAGACAAAAATCATAGAATTGTTTGTTTAAAACAAACCACAGAATCAGCATAAAACTGAAGCTTTATTCTTACAAAATAAATTACCTTGTACATTCTGCATGTATGCATGCATGCTTAAACGTAAAAGAGAAGTGCTATAGCCTTTTATATACAGAAACTGCGTACATGCGTTTACTTACTGAAGAAAGAAAGGAAACAAAAGTTGTTCAGCAGAAGGCATTTTTACATCCCATTGCTACACTGCCGTAGATTTTTGTTTAGAAATATGATTTTATTAACTAATTGACCTTTTAGTCTGCTTCTTTGTTTGTTTATAAGTAGTTAGGTTTTCGAAAATATTCTTTCACTGGCAACAGACGTTGCTGGTATTGCAAGATATTTTTTTGCCATGACAGCTAGATCTGGGTAACTGTTTTCAATTATTTCCCAGTAGTGTAAAGGATTATCCGTGCGTTGTAGGTACGGTTCTTCCAAATATCGTTGTACCTCCAGGTCTATGCTATCGCAACCGCTTTTCATTAGATTTTTATTGGAAACCTCTTCATAGAAAGAAGCCCATAAGAAACTACTGGCGTTTTGTACGAAATGGTACTCGTGGCTAGTGTTATTAGCAGCCGAATGAGTAGATCGTACGGTCTCTACCGCGTTTGTGCACTCTGGAATTAGGCTTCCAACGGCATGTTTTGAATGAATGGGATTCGTAAATCGTAACGTTTTGAGCCTTGGGTCGAGAACTGTGGCAACAGCATGTACTTTTGTATCGTCCCCTTAGAAAAATTATACATGACTGTGCTTAAACTGACACACAATATTTTTAGCGCAACGCAATCTGACTTTCAGTAATCCCTACAAGAGAATGGCCCTGACTAACATTAATCTATACCTTTCACAAATCACTTACCTCACTGCAGTTACTCGAACTACTGCAATACAACGAGCGCCACTACTGCCAGCTAAATAAAAGATTCAAACTACTGAAGGCGATAACTACTGATAGGCATAGTTAGCAAATGAAAGATATTAATAGAGAACAAACAATGTATTTACCTTAATTGTCATAATATATATAGGAGTTCATGATATCCTTTCTTAGAAATGCACTGTTTCTGATGGACACACCTCCAGATCAGCCATTCTCAAAAATCCGCCATCTCACTTCCCAACATCCACCACTGCTGGCGGATCACCTCCAACTGCGCAACGCTACGCGCTGTTAACATCCAGATGCCCAACAGTACAATGGCAGACAAGAGTGCAAACTAGCCACAGGCTGCACACATCACAGCCAGTGATTTTCACATAGAGCGCTACGTCGCGTTACCAATATAAAAGTCTAAAGAGCCTACTTACACATTGTTTGTTTCTATTAATCCTAGCCAGGCTATAAGTGCGTTGTGCAGACGTTGCTGTAGCTCTTGTGCTGTCGTGCTAGCCCACTTCCCATTGCATACGGTTATGATTAGCTGTCTGATTATTGGAATAGCTTTCGAAAGAGAGGTATAGTTTTCAGTTGAGATTTCACTTTTTACCACTTCAAATGGCTCTACTATACGTAAACATTCGCTCAAAATTCGGCACTCGTCAGGCTTGATGTTCGCTACACCTGAACACAAAGTTGACACACAGGTTGCAGTGCATTCCTTTTGCTCCACTAGACGTTGTAGCATATAAAACGCACTGTTCCATCGGGTTTCGCTTTCCTGAATCAATTTATGAACAGGTTTTTTCATTAGATCGTGGATCTCATGGAGTTTTTCATTAGCATTGCAACTTCTTTTAAATAGCTAACAATTTATCTGGCCTTTCCCCGAATTCAGCAGAGCTCACTGTTGGTGTTTAAAGAACCTTTCACAACTAAATTGATGGTGTGTGCTAAACAAGGCACATGTTGTATATCTATGTTGCCACTGTGAATAAGTTGTACTGCTGCCGTTATGTTACTGGCGTTGTCAGTTGTGATGCTTATAACTTTGTTTTCAATGTTCCATTTTGAAATCACGTTATCTAACGCCTCACTAATATTTAGCGCTGTATGCTTTTCCGGGAAACGGAATGTCTCGAGAGCTGAAGCTTTCAGGCACCAATTAGTGTTCATGAAATGACTAGTTACATCAATATACGCCTCACTATTGAGTGAGGTCCAAATATCGGTCGTTAAAGAAACACAAGTAGAGTCTCCCACGGCCAAATTTACCGACTCTTTCCGTTAATGGTAATCGTCCTCAATCATGAGGCGCAACTTTTTTCGGTTTGGTATCGAGTATTGTGCGTCCAACAGTGAAACAAAACGTCGAAAACCAGTGTCCTCGACGATTGAAAGCGGTTGAAAATCTTCTGTTATCATTGCCACTAGTGCTTCATCTAGCTGTTGTTGCCGTTTACTTCCCTCTATGAAGAGCAACGTAAGATTTAGATGAGTGCTCCTGCGAGAGGATACGTTATGCTCGAAACTAGTCCAATAAAATCACATATCGTATCGCGGAAACGCTAGGATGGTATAGGTTTGATTTAGAGGTATGTTGTATGTTATCGGAGTACGATTAAAAAATTAATGTTTTTTAAGCGTGTCGGACCGTTTCGGACATTATCCGAACTTTTGCACGGAATTCACCTTTTGTACCATACGTACCTGGATTTTTGTCTGCGTCGCACTATTGGACGAATGAGCCTCTGTATCCACGGACGTCGCTGTTTTACTGCTCAATAAATTGTGCAGTTTAAGATGTCTAATCATGCCCGTTGTATTTTTTGATACATTACGGAGATTTTTACGACAAATGTTGCAAGTAACGTTACCTCCATCCTCCGTAAAGTATTGCCAGCACCATGACGTTCGTTTTCGCGTGTCCATATTGATTTGAATAACAATTTTACTCGAATGAAACTTGAGACATACTAGGTACGAGCACAGCGAGCAGTAAGCGTGTTTGCCTAGCGGCGGCATTCAATTCATAGAACAACAGCGGCGCGGCGTATGTTGTCGCAGCCAACTGGCGCGCAGCGGCACACGCCGCCGAGCCGTTTCTCGTGAGCTCGAGAATTGCTTGAGTACTAGAGGCTCGAGAAATTCTCGGTGCGATCGAGTCGCCGTGCCTCACCGTCCCATCACTGCCTACACCATATTCTACAACGTCCAACTTATCTCTGATCTGCAGTGAAAAACCCTTTTGCCTCGCAGGTCGTTTTGTCTTTCATACTTGTACAAGGTGATTTTTAATATTTCTGAAACGTAGGACTTAGGGTAAAGTGTGGACGGGGCCTAATCAGTTACCGTTGGTTGCACGGAAACACACATACACTTTATTTTTACAAACCAACCCTTTAACAATCGTTTTTAAAAGGCTGAAAGCCTTATTATAAGAATTGCAAGTTATTGTCGGCTGAAGGCCATAAGCTATGTTACACACAATCAACGGCTGAAGGCCCGAATAACATGGTTCAAAATTATTCGTCGGCTGAAGGCCAGAAGCAGTTTCAAAAATACACAACGGCTGAAGACCTGAATTACCAACAAGGTGGACAATTAAAATTACCAAAAACCCTTTTAACAATCTTAATAACTGTAATAAGTTATAGTGACGTCGGAAGGCCTTATCAAGACAGAACTGAAACTATTTGTCGGCTGAAAGCCACAAGAAATGTTACAAACAACTAACGGCTGAAGGTGAGCAACAATTTCACAATACACAACGGCTGAAGGCCTGAATTACAAGTGAGGAAGACAGTTACACATTGACAAATGTTAAGATATTTTCTTCTTAACAATCAAGACGGTAACAACCTATAGTAATGCTTGAAGGCGTTATTAAGAAAAAATGCAAATTATTGGTCGGCTGAAGACCACAAACAATGTTACACACAATCAATGGCTGAAGGCCTGAGTAAAAAGGTTGAAAATTATTCGTGGGCTGAAGGCCACAAGCAGTTTCAGAATACACGAGGGCTGAAGGCCTGAATTACAATAAGGTGGACAATTACACCTTAAAAATACAAAAACCCTGTCTAATAATTTTAACAACTTCTGAAAAGCTATGGTGGTGGCTGAAGGCCTCACTAGAACAGGATTGAAAATTATTCGTCAGCTGAATGCCACAAACAATGTTACAAACAATTAATGGCTGAAGGCCTGATTAAGAAAGTATTCAAAATTATTGGGGGCTGAAGGCCAGAAGCAGTTTTCAGAATACTCAACGGACGAAGGCCTCCATTACAAGTAAGAAAGGTAGTTGCATGTTAAAATACTAAACCCTTTTTAAAACAATCTTTACGAACTGTAACATGCTATAGTCATGGCTGCAGGCCTTATAAGAGAAAATTTAAAATAATTTGTCGGCTGAAGGCAACAAGCAGTGTCACAAACAATTAACGGCTGAAGGCCAGAGTTACAAGTTGGGAGAGCAGTAACATCTTAAAACATTAGGGTAAATTTTAAATATTATGACAACTTGTCCAAATAAGATGGACAGATCCACAGACAGTACTCCCTGGATCGACCTACAGCTGTGTAAGCGGTGAGACAGGCAGGCAAGAGTTGTACTCACGTAACAGGGTGGCCACTCACACTAGGGGTAGTTTAAGTGCCGACCGACCGACTACCCAATCAGCCTAATGTCCGATCACTGGTACAACTACGGAATATTTTTGGCAAGGGTGAAGAGACGGGCAGCTCCAAGTCTTCAGAAACACACCCGAGGTAGACCTCACAAAAACATACGCACAGTAAAATTCAAGAAATTGTCGATCTACACGCCATGTCAGACAGCATCAACACGACGAGGAAAGGTACACTGCGACTGCGGGAAAAGTACGCTACCCTCCAGGGCAGGTAACTGGGGCATTAGCGCCACAAGGCAGAAACTGCCGCTGGATGCACTTGACTAATACGAATAATACAAAATCCAAACTAACATCAAGGAGTAGAAGGCGGCTAATAGCTTCAGCGAACTTGACAGACTCCACTTGTTGCGGTTGGTCTCACCGACCCTGGGAGCAGCAACATGCAAAGAACAGCGAGATCTCAGACAGTGGAGGTTTCAGTACTGGACACGGTTCAGTCAACTTCAAACGTCCCGGGTTCGGTCGTCGGCTACAGCCTCTCGGTCTGACGGTGCCTACACGCCGCCAGTGGTCCCGGCCTGCCCTCACGCTGCCGACCTCCTCGCTGCTCCATCCGACCCGGAATACTAGCCGTGGCACCAAAGATAGTACCACAGCACTGGCTATCGATAACCGCTGCTGCTGCCACTTGCGGACAAAGAATACTAGCAACTCAGTGGCACTATTAACAGAAGAAGGAATCGAGACGCCACTACCGCTATTACACGACGTCAAGTTATGAAAGGCAAGAACGCGAGCCGCACATGGTTCAATTTCCTGTTATTCTAGATTTATATGTAACTACAACGAAGCTGCTATGGTATTTGCAATTCTGCAATATCTAACAGATTTTTCAAAAGGTGTAGACCTTATGGCCATGAATTAAAAATCAGTCTACCACTTGTTCGCGAGCTAAAAATCAGTTAACAGTTCGTCTACACAGAAAACTCCTATATTATGAGGCCTTATCTAAATAGCAAGTCTGTCATCTTTTAAGGCCTGACTTAACCACTGGGTGCTAAAGGACTTAAAGTTGTTGACTAATTTTTGTCAAAGTTTGACGAGCTTTCAGTTTTTCGCTGTCCGTTCAAGTGAAAAATTCTGTCAACTCAGAAGTAAACACCAAATGTGCTTTGGTAGGCAGAGCGTTCTAACAAATACATGAAATGTATTTGCAGTTGTGAATATGGACAACCAGTCAGCCGTATAACAAAATAACGAGAATGGAAATTTGAGCCGGACCGCCCCACGAGCCTGGATTTCCCGCTTTACGCGGGTAGTTGCCTTAGCCGATTCGGCTACCTGAGCACGACTCACGGTCAAACTCAAACTTCCATAATTCATCTTCCACGCGTCGACAGCCTGCACTCGACCACATCATGTAACTGCTGTACAGGGGAGACATTTTAATAGAAAGATACTGGCGTCATATTGGATGGTAAACACAATGTTGCTGTCCCTGTGTTGGTGAAAAGTACGATGTAATATTCCTTTGGACGTTGTATTCTACTTCTCACTAACACAAGGATGCAGTATCGTACATTCCAACAAAGTCCATACAGAGAAATTTGCCACTCTTCACGGGAACTTCAGAATCCATTGCAATCTTCAAAAAGCGGTTGCATCTGTATTCACACATGATACAGATTTTGAACGCCGTAGAGCCCGATGACAGGTAACGACAATATGGATTTACATGTGGATCGCTTAAGCGAATGGGCCGGAGTTGTGCTCTCTTGTCAGGTGCAATGTTTTCTAAAGAGACCACATTGCATATCTCTGGAACTGTGGCTAAGCATAACGTTCGCATCTGGTAGCTACAGAATCATCACATTATCAAGGAAAAGGTGGAGACAGATCTAATTTGGACGTTTGGTGGGGCCTCATGTGCGAGAAGACAACTGGACCGTTCTTCTACGCTGAGACGAATGCGACGAGAACGACGTATCTAGACATGCTGGAGACATTTGCTTTTTCCCAGGCTGAAAACCGACATGCAATCCTTCGGTTTCAACAAGGTGGAACTCCCCCCTATAATCTTCTCCATCCTTCCCTCTACCAACTATTGTCCGCCTTAAGCAATTCACAGTCCAAGTAATTAATAGGCAATGTCTTTTATGAAAATTTGAAAGGAGCAAAGATTACAATAAACTTTCAAGTTTACTTATCTTCTCATGCTGAGATGGCTCCAGTTCTTCTTTTCTTTTTAGGGGTCTGATTCTTGAAGCTGAGAATCTAACATCAGGTCCTCACCGTTGGTTTGAACTAAATAAATTAGAAGATTGCTTTTGCACATTTTTATGTGAATATAATTTCCACTGATTTTCACACACCTTACTATATCTTACAGTATTATGATTTTTCACATTTACAAATTCGAAATGACATTGTTAGGACCTATTACACCAAAATAAGTCCGATCACTTCACAGGCAAGCTTACGACTCTCACACTCTGCGGAAATAACAACTTGAACTCATAGGGTTACAATTTTTCTTAACAAATAATTTCCTATTAGTTTTCGTTACATTATTAATTTCGATTATAATGTTATAAATGAACCCAGAAATAAGCATAGTAAACAGTACAGGATTGCGAAATAAATAATATAAATGTTAAGTGTGCTAATAATTCATAATTTTAAATGTTTCTAGCAAAAATAATTTTAACTGAACATTCAGATCCAGTAGTTATGGATTGTAGCATCGAAAGTAAAATATTTTATAAAGTAATTCATTTTCATAAATTTTAGCTTTAAATAGAACATACTGTGTATAGAATTATATGCACTTTTTCACTAAAGAAACCTGTCCAAAATTCTAAATATACTGGTATAAACAATACTGGTATAAACAAATAATACTGGTATAAACAACTACTGTCGAGGAAAAGTAATGCCAGAGGAGGATGTCCCGTTGCTTCCGTCACTGATTGTCGGATGTTGGGACAAATCTGAATAGAACCTTCCCAGGACGCTGGAATGGACGAGATGGACCCGTGTATTGGCCTCCACGTTCTTCTGACATCACACCACGGTATTATTTTTCCTCTGGGACTATGTGAAGGGTACGATGTCCGAACTGCAATGCGGGACCTTCAAGAACTCGGATACTGCAAGTCATCCGTACTATCTCTACGGACGTGTTTCAGTGAATCTGTATGGAAAATGAATACAGAAACTTGAATACTGGAGATGCTTCGCGTGGCCGCAGGGGCCCATGTAGAAGTCTTTTGATTTGGTGTAAATCTTCTTAACTTACTTTCGGGAAGAAAAATACATTTCTTATATTCTATTTTGTGTTGGTATCAAATTTAAAATAGGATATTCGGATTTCGAAAATCTGCTTATCTGTATGTTGTGAACGGATGTTGGCTTTGATGTCGATTCGGGTATATAACCTACTAGTACAACTTTACATTCCATACATAAGCAAACATAATGTTTGCCCATCATTAAAGCATATTCATATTCATAACATGAAATATATGCATAATGTGTGTTAATGTTACGTGTTTTGTGAGCTAGTTATAAGGCGCTTGCAGTCGCGAGAGGTCACGGTATCGAATTTACAGTTTTCCCTTAATTAGCCTTCGCTTTTCACCGATGTGAGGATAACCATGCTTTATCATATCCACGCCTCATCGTACTGGAGCATGACGTATGTCAGGCCAACGTGTACCCCATACCGTTACAGTACTGCTGGCAAACTGATCAGTACCTCCTCTCGGTTTGGATTCATTACAACCATTCTTTCTTTCATAGAATGCAGTTTAATTCTGTCTAGTGGCTCACATAACCCGTCAAAAGGCTTTTCAGCTAAAGGGGCAGTATCACAGTGTAGTAAGAGATAAAATTTGATAGTTAAAGAGAAATGCTTGCAGATTCGAGCATTCATGCCTGCATTGTTCAGTAGGCGAAGAAATTACCTCTGAAAGACAAAAAATTTATTTAAGACCGAGGTTGCTAGAGAAATAATATTATAATAACTAGCTGCTACATATATTTCCTAGCCGATGTATCGTGTTCATTGTAGCATCATTAGTGATTTAGTTACGTATTCGGCCATCGACATGAACGCATTTGAAAACCTTTTTCTTTAACCTCTGCATAGGTGGTTATCATTGGTATACGTCTTTTCGCCACAGGAAATAATAGTGGGACTACTTAAGTTCTGTACTTCGCCATACAGATTCATAAAACATCTACACCGACATATCACGATAAATAAGTAACAAAATATGGAGGTTGCTGTTTTTAGAGTAAATTATGAGTTCACAGCATACACAAGGGTACTGTTAAATACTGAAAATGCAGGCAGTTATGAACTAAATTTATGGTACTTTTTATGCAGAACGTATTGCATTCTTTGTTCGTAGTTTGAATACATTGCATTATTCCTATTATGTCTTTCTTTCTTTGTTTTATTTCACAGTTTTATATTGTGTCGTAAATGAACATATGGTGATTTTCTCATATTTTATTTTCTGATGAAGGTCATTGAAGAGAGTGATATCATATTCTACTTTATTGTTGTCATCATTAATTGGATCCCAATAGTCTGATTCCTGAAATGTAAAACCACGTCTAATCTCCCATATTTTTAATTGTCTCTGTAATTGCTTTGGCATGCCTGTTGGAAGACAGTCATCAGTTTTTTTATATGTACACATAAAATCATCTAGTTATCGAATTATTTATGCTGCAAGTGCACAAGAATTTATTTTGTCAGTAGTACGACCTGTAAGTATTACAAGATAAACCTAAGTTTCGTTACGAATGTATCCTTGGGATATTTTATTATAGTTTGAACTTCTTTGCTCAAAGAAAAGGGAGAGAAGGAAAAGTAGTAGGTGAATATTGATTGGGGCTAAGAAATGAAAGAGGAAGCCGTCTGGTAGAATTTGGCACAGAGCACAATCATAGCAAACACTTGGTTCAAGAATCATAAAAGAATATTGTACACATGGAAGAAGGTTTCAGATAGCTTATATAATGGAAAGACAGAGATTTAGGAACCAGGTTTTAAATTGTAATGCATTTCCAGGGGCAGATGTGGACTCTGACTACAATCTATTGGTTATGAACTGTAGATTAAAACTGAAGAAACTGCAAGAAGGTGGGAATTTAAGGAGATGGGACCTAGATAAACTGACTAAACCAGAGGTTGTACAGAATTTCAGGGAGAGCATAAGAGAACCATTGACACGAATGGGGGAAAGAAATACAGTAGAAGAAGAATGGGTAACTTTGAGAGATAAAGTAGTGAAGGCAGCAGAGGATCAAATAGGTAAAAAGACAAGGGCTAGTTGAAATCCTTGGGTAACAGAAGAAATATTGAATTTAATTGATGAAAGGAGAAAATATAAATATGCTGTAAATGAAGCAGACAAGAAGGAATACAAACTTCTCAAAATGAGATCGACACTAAGTGCAAAATGGCTAAGCACGGATGACTAGAGGACAAATGTAAGGATGTATAGGCTTACCTCACTAGGGGTAAGATAGATACTGCGTACAAAAAAGTTAAAGAGAGCTTTGGAGAAAAGAGAACCACTTGTATGAATATCAAGAGCTGAAATGGAAACCCCGTTCTAAGCAAAGAAGGGAAAGCAGAAAGGTGGAAGGAGTATATGGATTGTCTATACAAGGGTGATGTACTTGTGGACAATATTATGGAAATGGAAGAGGATGTAGATAAAGATGAAATGGGAGATACGATACTGCGTGAAGAGTTTGACAGAGCACTGAAAGACCTGAGTCGAAACAAGGCCCCGGTAGTAGACAACATTCCATTAGAACTACTGACGGCCTTGAAAGAGGCAGTCCTGATAAAACTCTACCATCTGGTGAGCAAGATGTATGAGACAGACGAAATACCCCCACATTCAAGAAGAATATAATAATTACAATCCCAAAGAAAGCAGGTGCTGACAGATGTGAAAATTACCGAACAATTAGATTAATAAGTCACGGATGCAAAATACTATCTCGAAATCTTTACAGACGAATGGAAAAACTGGTAGAAGCCGACCTCGGGGACGATCAGTTCGGATTCCCTAGACATATAGGAACACGTGAGGATATACTGACGCTACGACTTATCTTAGAAGCTGGATTAAGGAAAGGCAAACCTACGTTTCTAGCGTTTGATGACTTAGAGAAAGCTTTTGACAATGTTGACTGGAATACTCTCTTTCAAATTCTGAAGGTAGCAGGGGTAAAATACCGGGAGCGAAAGGCGATTTACAATTTGTACAGAAAGCAGATGGCAGTTATAACAGTCAAGGGACACGAAAAGGAAGCAGTGGCTGGGAAGGGAGTGAGAGAGGGTTGTAGCTTCTCCCCGATGTTATTCAATCTGTATATTGAGCAAGCATTGAAGGAAAAAAAAAGAAAAATCGGAGTAGGTATTAAAATCCATGGAGAAGAAATGAAAAATTTGAGAATCAAAATATCCACGGGTGTACTGCCGGTCTATAGTGTCCAACGGGCACAGTATTTCGGCGATCAAACATGTCGCCATCATCAGGTGAACTGACGGACTGAGCTCCTGTGAACGTGCCGGCACGGAGATCCGTACGCTATGGCTGCTCAGGGGGAACTGGGTTCGGTCGCGGCGGCGGCCGATTTAAATACCCTCCGCCCGCGGCGCGCTCCCTCCGCCGTCCGCGCCACGGTATCGCGGTGGAACAGATTGCGACGGCGTCTGAGATGACGTCGGTGTGATGGCTCTGTCCGCCGTGGTCGTCAAACCTATGCGTTTGCTCGATTTACTCTTGATTAACCCAATCGCTGGTTCCCAAGCCTTGCTAAGATTATAGCCACAGTCACGGTTTATGAGGTCGTCATTGGTACGAATTTCGATGGCCTCTCTAACAACGCTGTCCCAGTATCTCGACGTCTGTACCAGAATCCTCGTGCGGTTATACTCCATAGCGTGATTTTCCGACAAACAATGTTCTGCGACCGCCGACTTGCTCGGATACATCAGTCGAGTGTGCCTCTGGTGTTCACGGCATCGATCCTCGACGGTACGCATCGTCTGACCAATATACGACTTGCCACATTGACACGGAATCTGGTACACACAGGCCTTCCTCAAACCGAGGTCATCTTTGGCGCTCCCCACCAGTGCACGAGTTTTATTCGGAGGACAAAACACAGTTCCGACCCGGTGTTTCTTCAGAATGAGGGCGATTTTCCCCGAGAGTGCGCCTGTGTATGGAATAAATGCAGTGCCTACCTCCTCCCTCGTGACTTCATCTATCTCAACAGGTTGTGCTGCAGTGGTTGGGCGGAGAGCACGTTGGATCTGCCACTCTGAGTACCCATTTTTTCGAAACACAGTTCTCAGATGTTCCAATTCCTGGGGTAGACTCTCTGTGTCAGAGATAGTGCGCGCCCTATGTACTAGAGTTTTAAGTACCCCATTCCTCTGTGAAGGGTGGTGGCAGCTGTCTGCGTGCAAATACAGATCAGTGTGTGTTGTCTTTCGATACACCCCATGACCTAGGGTGCCGTCAGCCCTTCTCCTGACCAAGACGTCAAGGAACGGTAATTTACCCTCCGTTTCAGTCTCCATAGTGAATTTGATGTTGGGGTGTATGGAGTTTAGATGTGTAAGGAAGTCAAGGAGTTTATCCATACCATGTGGCCAGATGACGAACGTGTCGTCCACGTAACGGAAAAAGCAAGTAGGTTTCCATTCGGATGACGACAGGGCTTCCTCCTCGAAGTTCTCCATGTACAAATTCGCTACCACCGGTGTGAGTGGGCTACCCATGGCGACTCCCTCCGTTTGTTCGTAGTATTCTCCATCAAAAAGAAAATACGTGGAAGTCAAGACATGCCTAAAAAGTTCAGTGGTATTCTCGTCAAACATCTGACCAATCAACTCTAGCGACTCTCGCAGCGGTACCCTCGTAAACAAGGAAACGACGTCAAAACTCACCATGATATCTGACTCATCCAACCTGAAGCTATCAAGGCGTTTAACAAAATCCATTGAATTACGGATCTGATGAGGGCGTTTACCCACATATGGACTTAATATTCCCGTCAGGTATTTGGCCAACAAATATGTAGGTGCCCTGATGTTGCTGACAATGGGGCGTAATGGTACCCCCTCTTTGTGAACCTTCGGGAGTCCATATAGTCTAGGCGGTACCGGACCTTGGGGTAACAATTTGTTAGCGTCACCCTCCGGTTAATCTGCGTCCTTGAGAAGAACCCTCGTCTTGTTCTCCACCTTCTTTGTAGGGTCAACGCTGATCTTCCGGTAGGAATCGTCATTTAGCAGGCTCTGCATCTTATCAGTGTAGTCCTTATGGGAGACAACAACTGTAGCATTGCCTTTGTCAGCCGGTAAGACAACAATTTCAGAGCGTTCCATCAGATCACGAATGGCCGCCCTCTCTTTACTGCTGATATTTGACTTCATCGGCTTGGATTTCGTCAACGCACGACAAATTTCACGACGTATTTCCTCGGCTGATTCTGGCGGAAGTCGAGCTGCAACCTGTTCAACAGCACTAACAATTTCTGCGACCGGAGTGAACTTGGGGGTGGGAGCGAAGTTGAGACCTTTCTGCAAAACCGAGACCGCATCATCACTCAACACCATGCCACTCAAATTGACGACAGTCTTGCACGGAACCTGCAGAGATGGTTTATCGAGGAGACGTGAGAACTTAGCTGTTTGACGTCCCGTAGCCTTCTTATGGGCGGAATCAGCTGACACCCAGGTGACACCATCAATCCAATCCCAGGAAAAAGAAGTGAACTTAGTGGCCAGTTGCAAATGTAATTTGAATAATTCCTGTGAGACAAACTCAAGGCTCCGGCGGGTGAATTGCACTCTCTCACGTACCAATGCGAGGCTGGCTCGTTTCTTGATTCTCCTAGCTGCTGCAGAATCGATGTGATGCATAACCCTAGCAAAATTTGGAACAACATTCTCGGAACGACATCTCTTTAGAAAGGCAAGAGTACTTAGCAAACGACATCTACGGTGGCGCAACTTTTCAAATTTCTTCATGCTGCGATACATCTCCTCCCCGTAAAGGTGTATGATGTGATTCTTGAGTTTCTCCCGGCGTATTTGATAATCAAAATATCCACGGGTGTACTGCCGGTCTATAGTGTCCAACGGGCACAATATTTCGGCGATCAAACATGTCGCCATCATCAGGTGCCGGCACGTTCACAGGAGCTCAGTCCGTCAGTTCACCTGATGATGGCGACGTGTTTGATCGCCGAAATATTGTGCCCGTTGGACACTATAGACCGGCAGTACACCCGTGGATATTTTGATTATCAAATACGCCGGGAGAAACTCAAGAATCACAAAAAAATTGAGATTCGCCGATGACATCGTAAATCTGTCAAGCATTGAAGGAAATAAAAGAAAAATTCGGAGTAGGTATTAAAATCCATGGAGAAGAAATAAAAAATTTGAGATTCGCCGATGACATTGTAATTCTGTCAGAGACAGCAAAGGACTTGGAAGAGCAGTTGAACGGAATGGATAGTGTCTTGAAAGAAGGATATAAGATAAAAGTCAACAAAAGCAAAATGATGATAATGGAATGTAGTCGAATTAAGTCGGGTGATGCTGAGGGAATTAGATTAGGAAATGAGACACTTAAAGTAGTAAAGGTGTTTTGCTAATTGGGGGGCAAAATAACTGATGATGGTCGAAGTAGAGAGGATATAAAATGTAGACAGGCAATGGCAAGGAAAGGGATTCTGAAGAAGAGAAATTTGTTAACATCGAGTATAGATTTAAGTGTCAGGAAGTCGTTTCTGAAAGTATTTGTATGGAGTGTAGCTATGTATGGAAGTGAAACATGGACGATAAACAATTTGTACAAGAAGAGAATAGAACCTTTTGAAATGTGGTGCTACAAAAGAAGAGCAGTTGAACGGAATGGATAGTGTCTTGAAAGAAGGATATAAGATAAAAGTCAACAAAAGCAAAATGATGATAATGGAATGTAGTCGAATTAAGTCGGGTGATGCTGAGGGAATTAGATTAGATTAGATGGGTAGATCACATTACTAATGAGGAGGTACTGAATAGGATTGGGGAGAAGAGA
Source organism: Schistocerca gregaria (assembly GCF_023897955.1). Lineage (NCBI taxonomy): Eukaryota > Metazoa > Arthropoda > Insecta > Orthoptera > Acrididae > Schistocerca > Schistocerca gregaria. Next base: position 283,899,464 of record NC_064927.1, read on the forward strand.
AGTTCGTGGCACAACTTGACTAGAAGAAGGAATCGGTTGGCAGGACACGTTCTGAGGCATCAAGGGATAGCCAATTTAGCAATGGAGGGCAGCGCTGAGGGTAAAAATCCTAGAGGGAGACCAAGAGATGAATACACTCAGCAGATTCAGAAGGATGTAAGTTGCAGTAGGTACTGGGAGATGAAGAAGCTTGCACAGGGTAGAGTAGCATGGAGAGCTGCATCAAACCAGTCTCAGGACTGAAGACCACAACAACAGCTCAAATTATCTGATAAATGGGAACCATTGAACAAGCGATAGCGAATAGCGTATAATGTCAGTCATGATGTTAACTACTGGAAATAAATACGTACCTCATACAATTTTATGGGCTAACTTTTTTTGTATATTTTTCGGTAAGTTGTGATGTCCTTGAATAACACCAAGAGATAACGTCACCTTTTACCGATGCTGCACGGCTGTGCGAAATTGTTAGCGTACCTGCAGGTGGTCACCGTTACTTAAACCTGACATTTTAATGGCTGATACAGCCTTGACAGAAAGAAAACGGCACTTTGGACGTTACATCGGGGACACCCACTTTGTTTCATCTGCATTGCATGGCTACATACACATGACGTTACGTAAAAGTTAAATGAATACTGGTGTATGGAGCAGTGTATGCTTTTCGCGTCTTTTGACGTTACCCAAACTCAAGCCTGTTCGGCACCAGAGGAATGTAGTAACACAAATCCTGTTTCTACCAAATTGCTCTTTGGTAATAAACGGAAAGACATTTTCTGTGCACCTCCTCCTTGCTGTATAATGTTTTTCCCTGTTACACAGTTGGAAGCGAATGAGAAGACTGGTTTAGATAATTGTGCTTCTATTTCAACAACTATCTTTCTATGTTCATGTTAAATGCTGGGAGGTAGGACGAAACTATTCCTCAATATCGTACACATTTGTCGATTAAAAGCCGATACATAATATTATGAAGATTAGAATCAGAAACTGTATCGTCTCCTACCGGTTACAGATAGAGGAATGACTGTTATTGCCCATTTTCCTTTCTCTCTTAGATATGAATTGTCAGTATGTAGCCTTAACTCTTGCAGACTGTGCGATGAAGGGTGAAAGAGTTAGCCACATTGTAAGTGAACTCATGAGTCTATCAGTTAATGTACGACATCTTCTGTAAATACATCAGTGTGTGCTTAGCTTTGTCATCACCTGTGTACGATATCAAGTTTGAAACATCCATAAATGAAGACAAAGTACTTCATATCAACAAATAATCTTCAGTTTAATAGCAATATTTCAACTCTTACATAGCCTAGCACCTGACGGCTACTTCTTGGATTTACAGAGAATTTGTGTTGTTTGAACCCTTCTTCAGTACACTGTTGGGATTTAGTTATTGTAGTGTATAGAAACTAAACGGAAATGACAAAAGTTTGTAATATACAACCTAACCCTACCCAAGAAATATGCCACCTCCAGGAGATATCACGCTAACAAGGTTCTACCTCAGATAATGGAAACTACCTTCCTAGGTACATCTAGCTGTAGACATCCACTGACTGATGATTAGATATCGCAGAATTATCAAATTGCGGGATTTCGGTCGCTCTTGTAAACAGCTCCAGATGTTTTCCATCTGTTTTAGTAGGCAAGTGTCAGTGTGACAGAGTGACTGAATATTCGTCAAACCAGGAACGTTTGCGTGTAGCCCTGTGAACACGAAGTTTGTCACCTTGGAACCCATTTGAGCCCACGAAGATGCAGGAGAAAACACCTGGCTACTGAGAATGTGAAAGTTAAAATTCTGGTTCATGTTCGAAGAAACGGGCCCTCATCATGTCTTTTTTATTTAATAAAGAAGGCCTCAGAAGCTACAGAACCACCTCCACTCTGAACTATGCTTTCCACGCCGTGTAGATTAAACGCCTCATTGGACCACCGATGCAGCTAACGTCTTCCATCATCTGAAACGTAGCAAAATCGCGACTTCTCGCACCACACTATATGCTCCTGATATCTGTGTTGTTTTAGCCTGGCAGTCGTGCAGGTATTTGTGTCTATGAGTGTAACATCCTTTTTCGAGGCACCGAACTCCAAATATACATTGAAATCAGTTACCTCCGAAGTGTGCCTTGGAAACAGGGTGGTATGGACGTGCAGTCACCAACAGCAATTTTTATCGGGTTTTAAACCGACTACCATTGAGAGGGCGTCGAACTTGACTTCGGTCACTGTGGGTTACGACATTTGTGCTACCAGTGCCTTCACGTGGAGTTACGTAGCTGCGAGAGGTACACCATTCCTCGTATGCGCGGTGGTCACCCCGTGTTGATATACTGATTATGGAAACTTCGTCTGCCGTGTAGTCAGAGATTTTGAAATACGATGTCTCCTTCTTGCCATTCAGTTACGTTTTCACTTCCATTGACTTTATTGCTCTGATTATATGCATCCGTCTGGAGAATCCACACCACTTTACAGCCATGATATGCGACAACGTTTTGGGGTGATTTGACCACCTCGTATCAGTCCTGCTGCACTTTCATCATTCAAAAAGCCTAACATGCTTCTTTAAAGGAGTGACTAATACGTTCCTAGGTAAAGTCATATGCATATTTGTATAAATCTGCCGTCTAGTATTAAGTGGTCGTATATACTTCCACTTGTTATCCACGGCTCATTGAACAAAAAATGAATAAATTTTATTAAAAAACTATTAGCGTAATTAATACAGCACGTAGTTATTTTGAAATTCACGGTCTATGTACTTACGCCACAGCATAACCTTATGAGTTCCACTAGCAAAAATTTTTTGGGTACGTGTGCTTAAGCAGTTATACACTTTTGTCTGGACTTCCTCATCAACAGCAAACCTCAAGTGGGTTAAATAACTGATAATCTGAAGATGCCGAATCCGGGGAATACGGGGGATGCAGACGAAATTCAGATCTCCCAGCGCACCTTCATGCACCTTCCTTTCATTTCTGGTGTGAGATGTTTTGTAACTCTTGTTTTGGAATCCATCTCGCAAACACTTTGTTGCGTGATGAACAATATGGTGGACTGATACGACACTAAGTTTCGTCGTTACTGCAGTCTCACTCACCCTAAAACCTCTGTTTATCCGTATCAAATCGTCAGCTCTCGCACTGTTGATCTCCTTGAGAGCACAGACAGAGCGTCCTGGACATGGCGAATCTTCATTACTTGTTACACCCCATCTGAATTTAACTGCCCATTCTCATACTTGCGTTCGACTCATACAACTGACATCATATTGCACTGCCGTCTAACGGTGAATTTCGATTGTTTTCAAGCCATAAATTAACAAAAATCTAATGACATTCCAGCGCTGCACGTTGGGACAAAACTGCAAGGATGCCGGCCTCTTGTTTTACTGATTTACGGTATAGCGTTTGCGAGACAGGCTTGCGAGCCCCAACTAATAATAGTTGCAGAACACCATCGAAAAGTAACAAAGAATCAATAACTGTGTCGAAGTTTTGTATTTCCTTGGTGAGTGGACTGTGACCAGTTGAACTCAATGTCGTGAGACCAACTTCAGGAATACTTGATAAATTAATAGTGTATCTGATTTCGGAAAGCTAACGACTGTAGTGGAAACTATGAGCTGACAACCTGTACCTTCGTACTGCATGGCGCCGTTGGTGGCGGCTACAAGGCTGCGAGAGCTTGAAGATGCATCAACTGTTCATACACCAACGGTTATCACCTTTTGTTGTTGATGCACGCCGAAGTAAATAGTGATTCCCAGGCTGAAGTAAAGAGCACTTCATTTACGGTTCAAGTTCATAAATATGTTAGTCCCAATAACAACTAAAAGATAGTTCGTGACCACTTGAGAATAGCACAAATAAAGTTCAATGGCGTGACACCAACTACGAGGGAAGTCTCATCCCGATTGGCTTGTAGAAAGGCGTCCGTGGGAGCCGCGCCGTGCGGAGTAATGTGGAGTGCTGCGGAGACGGTGTGGTAGATAGCTGAGCACCCTGCCTGATCTCGACGAGTTGCCATTGTTGAGCTACAAGTGGAGCCTGCTGCTGGTCTAAAACTGAGTGAGCAACTCTCGCTCCCCGCTGGAGGCTGTGCTTCCCCTTAAGCATCCAGCAGACGGAAGTACGTCCACGACGACGTGTCTTGCGGACAGTACTCTTTTTGCTCGATAGTAGCACCGCCGGTTTCCTGCTGCACGCGCTACTCGGGAGAGTGACAGGTGCCCTCTCGTGTCACCTGTAACAGACTGTCTGTCCACAGTCTTGTGTCCACAACACACGACGCTCTCCGGAGGAGAGATTCCTGTGGGTTAAGGGTCAGCAACCCGCAAGGCGAACATGTCACACTGGCAGCATACATAGTCGACCGACAGCACCAACAAATCGGGAAATTTCATTCATGCAGCGGTTCAGGTGACATCTATTATTCTATCCCATCTCCGTATTGAGCTGTCTAATCGCACTGAATGCGTGAAATTGATGTGCACGCACAGCGGCAGTCTAAAAAGTTTGAGACTCGAGTACTGAAGAGTAGAGAAAAGAGGGGAAGAAAACAGCCTTGTTGAAATTACTGTTTATTTATTCTTCAATGACAAGCGTACCGCCTAATTTAAGGCGTCTTCAGATTGGCCGAGAAACGTTGATAAGCAAGTTACGCATCTCGATGACAAAACAAACACAAAAATAAATTGCCTTCCTCATCTGCAAGAAAAATAGTCGAGGCAAATACATGCTCTAGTCCTTGCCGAGAAGCGTTCTGTGGTCCAGTGAAAACAAGGCAGGATAAGGCCTGTATAATATGTCAACCAGCAGGTATGCTGGAGCCACCTTTCTACATGTTGCGACAGTTAAAGTTAAGATCGTGATTTTATTGCTTCACGTTTTGTACTTATCCTCACCCGACTTCTGCAACTGTCAAAGAAGTTCTTCTATAGGTTTATGTTCATCTCTTGCGATACATATTCTTTAAAATCAGTTTTATCATCACCAAAGTATTGACCCTTTGTGTGAGTTTATGTAATTTGTCGCTTCATGGTAGGTTCTTTTCGACAACAGCCAACTACGATGGCAGGCAGACGTCCATTCGTCGTTATTTTTGGTTCGGGAGTCAGGGTGTGCCGAGCAAACATTTACACACTTTCTCCTTCTTCAAAACATTGTGGAGAATTTGTTGACCTCTTGACTTAATGATGTTACTCCATTACGTTTTGGGTCACAAATACGTTGACACACAATAGTCGGAAGTCCACTATTTACCTCTGGCTGCTCACAACTAACTAGTCGAATGCCGTTTTCAGTTATAGTTCAAGTTTCCACAGTAGTTATTGCTCTGACGTCGCTTATACGCCAGGAATAAAATCAATGTCGCAACATTTTGGACAGACGGTCTTCAAACTACTTCCCTGCTATGAATCAGGCCAAGAGTGATTGGGTACAAAACGGCTTAATGCCAGTTCTGCACCATCGAAGGCGCTCCAAAGCAAGCAGTTTACTCTTTTCAAGTGGTGACCAACGAGGCTGTTCAGCTGACAGTCCCCGCTGTCGGAATATCCCTGTCAACAGTGTTGTACACCCATTCTGCAATACGCACTGTAGAGATGTTCCAGATTTCACCGAGAAATAAGAGCGCACTATTTACTAGTTAAGAATGCGCACATCCATGTTTCTTTCTCTTACTCGTCAAATAGTGGCTGTGAAAATTTATACCAGTACCACGACTCGAATCGATTACAGCATTAGGATGCTGTAGTAACCAGACTGCTCCTATGTTACGGAATTTAACTATAAAAAAACATTATTAGGCGCCACTACTGAAAAATAGTTCAGGAAGACTCTGCAGGAGAGACGCTCAGTAGCCCGGTACGGGCTTTTGTTAAAGTTTCGAGAACATACCTTCACCGAGGTCCAGCAGTATATTGCTGACTCCTGCGTGTATCTCGCGAAGAGACCATGAGGATAAAATCAGAGAGATTAGAGCCCACACAGTAGCATACCGACAATCCTTCTTTCCACGTACAATACGAGACTGGAATAGAAGGGAGAACCGATAGAGGTACTCAGGGTACCCTCCGCCACACACCGTCAGGTGGCTTGCGGAGTATGGATGTAGATATAGATGTAGATTCTCTTTATAGACTTAATGAAGAAACTGTCAGGATTCGCCACTGACCAAAAAACGAACATCGAAAATTAATTATCCATGCTACAAGTCAAATTTGCTAGTCGTGAGATGCACAGCTATTCCCTCTTTTTATTGTTCCTGATATTTCATCGCTGTTGCCCCCGATGACTTGCCCTACGGCGCGCTTGTGTAGCTATGAATCAAAAGCCTTTGGCTGTGTTGGGGGAGCTTGGTCATAGCTTCTTTGACTGTCCGCTAATGGTCCCCAAATAAGTCCCAACCACGATTTAGGTTTTGACTAAAACTCAAGACATAGAAGGCTGACGTCTTCTGTTGCAAAAAGTGTCCATTGTGATGCCTTTTCAATAAGGGACAGTTGAGCAGATACAAGTTTAGGCTACGTTTCTACCCTAGTGGCGAGAAGCTGGCTTGAAACACTCAAAAATCGACATTGATTAACATAATTAAAAAGGGGATAACTATGTAAGTTAGAGACTGAGACACGAGATAAGTTTCTCTGCGGCACATGGGCCATTATAAAATATTCTCATACTTATCACTATCATGCCACCCCCTCCCTCCCCCGAGGTAAACGCTCCCGTCTCCTCCCTACCCCCACGCTCCCCCACCCTGCATGTCTGTGGATGCTGGTTACGATGATTACTATGTCAGAACCTTATTAGGAACAGTAGGAACAAGGTTAACAAGCTCAAAATCGTAGCATGGAACGTTCAAGTCTGAATTCTGTAGTCGTTTTAGAATTCGAAGAGAAAAATGGGAAGAAAAAATATCGTAGCAGAAATTAATTGAAATGGAAAGTAAACAGAAATATTTGGTAACACATGGTTATAACTGCACCAGGATTTACGTATAAAACGTTACCATTGGTATGCCTAGGAAGGTGGGTATCAAACAAAATTACTACATGCCACATGCTAGCCGAACTATACATCTCAGGATTAAATCAATGTTAACACTACATTTACTTGTTTAAGCGCTTCTGTAGCAATACGGATAGTAGAAGGCAACATTCCTGGGGAATAAATGCTGACAGAAGAAAATTTGTTCTGCACTAGAAGAACGTGAGATAGGAAAACAACTGGTGACATGGGCAAAATCTCAACTGGACTACATCCTGCTGCAGGTGCATAAATGTGAGGAAGCAGAGCACCGGAAAGCACACTTAGGCATGATTAAGACTCATATTCTGTGATTATAACTTAACAGTAATTGAACACGGAGGTAGATACGTTCTCGTGATATATGTGACACAAATTTTTAATCAGTTGGTCAAACCTCATCTATGCGTAAGTATGAAGTGCGGGCTGCTTGTTTTTGTGGAAATGCCAAGTTGATGAAAATGGTTTGGCTCCTCCTTCAGCGCTATACTCCACGCCAAATTCGCTCAGTACCAGATAAATGTCAAAATTGCAGTATTTTATAGCCACTCTACTCACCCCGAGAAAGAAAGTGATTTACCAACACGCGAAGTTTGTTTAGCACATACAACATTCGAAAAATTCGTGTAATATATATGAAAGACCGCCTTGATAGCACTTTATTTTTCGAAATAAAATGTAGTAACGTACTCGTTGTCTTCTTTGAGTCTAGGCTTCGTATTTCCGCAGTCGTAATTATACAAGTTGTATAGCTTAAATGATGTCTTATGTGACTTTAACACATTCTAATTGAGACCAAACACGTTTCGATTTATTCTAAATCATCTTCAGCGGTCATTATAATAACATAGTTTCTCTTACAACTTTGGTTTGCTAGGATCACGAAAGTTCTCACGCTTCAACTTACTACTAGAAACAGAATCAATTACTATTATTACTCACAGTTTGTTGTTTCTTGTGCCCTTCTTCTATACGCATGTGGTAGATTTTAAAACACAGCATTTTCACTAAGTCTAAGAGTATTCTGTTGTGATACACGAGTGGCATCTCGACATTTTGTGCACTTTATTTTGATGTGCGAAGTGCTTTCGTCTTTTGTGTGGTTTCGGTGGGAACGAGAGCATCTGCTAGTGCTCAGTGTGTATGTGTGAGTTTACATTTTTCGACTGGTATGTTTTGGTGTGTTTACAGTTTCCGAATAGCGTCATGTTTTATAATGAATTACTGATTCAGTTTGGTACAATTGTGTGTGATGTAGGGAATCGATAATGCCTAATTGATGTGATATTATTTGGTTATGTTTTGTTGCAGGTCGTTTATTATAATTTTCTTTTCTCTCATTGCCTTTTGGATTTGGGAGTTCTCTCGTACGGCAAGGAGATGTTTCTTATTACTGTATCTTACTATTTTCATGTCTGTTTCCTTTGTGGTAAGGCAGTGGTTTTCTTGTCAGTTGTGTTCTGCAAATGTTGAATATCTCATAATAATTAATAATGCAGTTTTTAACTATATTTGATCTATATAGCTCCGTTCCGGTTACCGATTCCAAGATTTGTTCTTTTTGACGGCAGTCGTAAGAGAAACAACAAAAATAAAATTACTATATCAAACCACTGCTCACATCTATTGCAAAAACGCTAAAAATAATGAACTAAATGTTATTATTTTCCGCTTTTCTTGCAGTGAGTTTGTATTAAGGATTCCTTCAGGATTTTCCTATGTGATATTGCTTTAATTGTTGATTGCGCGTTTCTACTCAAAAATTAAAACAGAAATCCTATAGCAAACCATTGCATACACCTACTACGAAAACGTGATGATAACCCCTGCCACCTTTCCTCAGCGACCCCTCCACATTATAAATTCACTACAGATTTCTGTACAGAACTAAAACCAGTTCGCCACAATACCACAGGCAGCCCCTTTCGGTGCATGGCAGATCGAGCTATACATTCATGAGAGAAAGAGTTGTTTGACACCGCTATTACCTCTAAATTAAGCCTTGTTCTTCCGACCCAGGTTCCTCTCTCGACGCACCTCCATATATTATTCCTCAAGTACCTCAACAACAATCATCGGATGCTCCTGAGACAGGAACGTTTCTTAAGACCGTGCTATAGCCACAGATGTGAAACTAGCAAAATTCTACGAGTGTTCCTGATGTTTGTAAAAATCCTATAGAAGATTTTCGATCAACGATTTCAACAACATTTCTGTTTTAAATGAAACTGATTCGCCCATAGTAGGAAATAAATGCTGAATATTAATACAGAATATTCTGAAAACGAGAATACTTTAACCGATGGAATACACCAAAATTAAAGTATGAAACGAAAACAAAATAGTATTCACTAAATTTCACTAGAATTCAACCAAGAATTTATTATCTTATTTACTAAAAATGTGTGGCCGATCTGTTCTGGGCGCTTCAGTCTGGAACCGCGCGACCGCTACGGTCGCAGGTTCGAATCCTGCCTCGGGCATGGATGTGTGTGATGTCCTTAGGTTAGTTAGGTTTCAGTAGTTCTAAGTTCTAGGGGACTGATGACCTCAGATGGTCCTGCCCAATTCCTAATGGTTACAGACAGCTGTCCTATAAATCTCCTCTATTTCATGTATGAATACTATCTGGTAAGGATCTATCCAACCAGAGTTTGATATCTCCTCTGTAGGTGGGCTACACTTCCTGAGTACTCCAATAGAGCTGAATGGCTGTATGCCTTACAATTAATATTTAGGTGATGATTGCACATTCAGTATGCTCATATGAATACTCCCAAATATTTTGTGGGTGTGACTGCTTTGTCTCACTGTTCAGCAACCATACAGTCATACAGTGTGAGTTAGGACGGAAGGTACATGCTCTGAGACGCGATAGTGTTAATGATTGTAAACAATAAACTTAATATTAAAACATGCCCTATTGCTTGTGGCTTCCGAGATAGAACACGTTTAATACAAATTTTGTAAATTTTTCTTTAATAACACGAAAACCGCAAGCTCAAACGAAAAAGTGTCTCAGTACACAATTAAACTAAATTAAATTTGCTAAAAAAAGCACTATTTACTTTTTTGTCTAGGATTAACAGTTGGTGCAAAGAAGTGGTGGGAACATTGAAAACCTCGCGTGACGTACGTGCGCCGTAGCTTAGGTAATTTTTGTATGCCAGTTCGAGGAATTTATCTGACTTGATAGATCACAGGAGTCCTGTATCAAAATGTTCAACTTCCTCTATACTACTGCGGTACGTTGTAAACAATGACACTGGATAATACATAAAATGAACAGAAATGTACATTGAAAGTGTTTTATTTCGGAAACCATTCGGAATAGGGCATATGTCCACATGTAGTTTTTCGATCAGTATCACTAATGCTATCACCCGTCAAATGACGTACCTTTCCTCCTGACTCACCCTGTGTAAACAAGTGTTTGTGGGCCCTACGCTAGATTTCTAAATGTTGACAGTCAACATCCAGTTTCTGAACCAAGTGAAACTCCACTGCATATCTACGTACATTTCGCTTCGATTTTCTAACATATATAGGGGGTTTCAAAACTCAATGGCGAAACTTCAGCAATGGCGAAACGTCACGAATTAACTCCTCAAATAACAAAAAGAGAAAAGTCTGTGATAACATGGGTTCGGAAACCCATACACAACAAGTTATTCTAAGATGTTATTGTTACGCAGTGCACACTCTAAATTTTTCTTTTTTTTTCTAGCGGAAGCAAAACCTACAACACCGCTTACTGTCAATGTGACGTGAGACTGAATACTCTTCAGCACCTTCAGTATGTGCAGAGGAGGTACAGTCTTCGCAGGTGTCTGAATATCCGTGGTCACAAACGGTATTGCAGTGTCTGCTCTGCAGTGTCATGTAAGTACTAGGAACGTTAAATGTATCCGTAACCATTAGAAAATGTTTGTGTGGAGTGATTTGTAATTGCATGTGCTCGTGCTCACCAACCAAGAGCTCACGACCATGCACTACTTGAACGGTTTGGGGGATGGCAGTGCATTGAAGGCAAGTCACTTGTACCAGGAACGCTACCCTTTGCTCAGCTTACCAGTCGAAGGACATTTGAATGAGTTAATCACCGCCCCCGTGAATACGAGAGTTTCATATGTCCAAAAGTCAGCGGGGATCGGCTAAGACGTACACTAGGGAATAAGGAAGGTCTGATCAACGCTGTGGAGGAAAGTCCTGGAATCAGCACAAGGCGGTTTAACTTCCAGTGGAATGACCCACATGTAACGATCTGAACACTTTACGGGAAAACGTGATCTACCATACCATCTGCAGCGTGTACAAGCTTTGTCACTTGCGAATTATGCTACAAGAGTAACGTTCTGCCAGTGGTTCCTGCAGAATTATGTTATGAGGCCCAGTTGATGGAGCGGCATTCACAAGACGGGTTCGAGAATTGTATAGCCAGCACGTATGGGGGGGACACTAATCCCTCTACAATTACTCAGTCGTCTCTCCAATAGAGGTTTTCCACTAACATTATGGCAAACAATGTTGGTGATTGCTTTTTGGACTCATACACTATGTGATCAAAAGTATCCGGACACCTAGCTGAAAATGACTTTCAAGTTCGTGACGCCCTCCATCGGTAATGCTGGAATTCAATACGGTGTTGGCCCACCCTTAGCCTTGATGACAGCTTCTACTCTCGAGGCATACGTTCAATTAGTTGCTGGAAGGTTTATTGGGGAACGACAGCCCATTCCTCACACAGTGCTTGCTGCACAGAGGAGAGGTATCGATGTTGATCGGTGAGGCCTGCAATGAAGTCAGCGTTCTAAAACATCCCAAAGATGTTCTGTAGGATTCAGGTCAGGGCACTGCGCAGGACAGTCCATTACAGGGATGTTATTGTCGTATAATCACTCCGACATAGGTCGTGTGTTATGTACAGGTGCTCGTTCGAGTTGAAAGATGCAATCGCCATCCCCGAATTGCTCTTCAGCTGTGGGAAGCAAAAAGGTGCTTAAAATAACAATGCCAGTCGGTGCTGTGATAGTGCCCCTCAACACAACAAGGGGTGCAAGTCCCTCCATGAAAAACACGACCACCGCATAAAACCACCGCCTCCGAATTTCATTATTGGCACTACACAAGCTGGCAGATGTTTTTCACCGGGCATTCGCCGTACCCACACCCTGCCACCGGATCCACACATTGTGTACCGTGATTTGTCACTCCACACAACGTTTTTCCACAGTTCAGTTATCCAATGTATAAGGTCCGTACACCAAGCGAGGTGTCGTGTGGCATTTACAGGGGTGATATGTGGCTTATGAGCACCTGCTCGATCGTGAAATCCAAGTTTTCTCATCTCCCGCCTAACTGTCATAGTACTTGCAGAGGATTCTGATGCAGTTTGGAATTCCTGTGTGATGGTCTGGACAGATATTTGCCTTTTACTGATTACAACCCTCTTCAACTGTCGGCGGTCTCTGTCAGTCAACAGATGATGTCGGGCTCTACACTTTTGTGCTGTACGTGTCCCTTCACGTTTCCACTTCTCTACCATGTAGGGAGCAGTGGACGTAGGGATATTTAGGAGTGTGTAAATCTCGCGTACAGACGTATGACACAAGTGAAACCCAATCACCTGACCACGTTGTAAGTCCGTGAGTTTCGCGGACCGCCCCAATTTGCTCTCTCACCGTGTCTAATGACTACTGAGGTCGCCGATATGGAGTACCTGGCAGTCGCAGCACAATGGTTCAAATGGCTCTGAGAACTATGGGACTTAATGTCTGAGGTCATCAGTCCCGTATAACTTAGAACTACTTTAACCTTACTAACTTAAGGACATCACAAACATCCATGCCCGAGGCAGGATTCGAACCTGCGACCGTAGCGGTCGCGTGGTTCCAGACTGAAGCGCCTACAACCGCTCGGCCACCCCGGCCGGCGGCAGCACAATGCACCTAATATGAAAACCGTGTGGTTTTGGGTGTGTCCGGATACTTTCCATCACATAGTGGGAGACTTCCTGCACCGAACAACGCAGCACATCTTTCTGGCGTAATGCACTGCCTTGGTGCTTAGAAGAGACGCCACTTGCATCCCGTCGAGAATTGTATTTCATGCCCGATGGTGCTCCCGTGGACTTCAGTCGTCGGTCGGAGGCACCTGAATGCACATTCTTCTGAGCTGGAGGCAGAGAGGTGGACCGATTGCTTGGCCACCCTCTTCACCTTACTTAAACCCCATGGAAATTTACTTTCTTTGCATGTATTTTGGCAGCCTTGCAGACAATACGAACTACACAAGGCTTATTTGATCGTGTGCTGAATTGAATGATGCGATGAAGGAAGGGCTGTATTTAGGCAGGGGAAGATCACTTTGAACACTTTCTCTGATTCGTAATCGGTGTGTACCAGTTGGCGTTACAGTGCGGTTTGTAGGAACTGGAGGTCGAATACCCCATGTTTACATAGACCTTTTTCCCCTTATATGAAGAAACCGTTCCTGAAGTTTTACCGTCGAGTTTCTAAGCATCCTATATACACAACAGTGCAGCTCCTGGAGGCTTTTAAAAGTTTAGAATTTTTAGAACAGTAAGTCGTGTCTGTTGATTGTAAACTTTAATTCTCCAATAGAGCCCAGCATCCACTTCAACGCGTAATACGTAAGTTCCTAAATATCCGATGTCTGATTGTCTAGCTGCTAGATTGTAGCATATCATTGTCTTCTTAGTGAGGGATCACGATGGACGCTGAGACACGAAGCAACACGTAGTGGCAACTGACTCAGCTCAGTTGTCGCACTCGGCTGCAACACTTGGACGCGACATGGCCTTTTGCCGAAAATTTGGGTCACAATACGTAATCTGTTGCTGCGGATGCTGCACTGTGGTAACAATTCGGCGGTAGTGACCGTGTGAGGGTTTCCACTAACTGTGTACCTGTCGTTGAACCAGGGGGACGGATGACCTTTACCCCATTCGGGACAAACCGCCCGTATTCGGACCCTGTCCGCCCGTACTTCTGCAACGGCAGTCAACAGTCTTTTGTTATTTTGCGAGCGGTAATTCGTTTCGTGTAGCGCGGGAACACAATGCGCCTTTCGGTTCTTGTCTTGTTCACCCCATTCTTTTCCACTGTCCTCCGGTAACTTATTGTGTGTCCACGGACAAGGGCCCCGTCCTGCAGCGTAACCTTCGTGGAGTTCACCTGCACGCAGGCAACACATCGTCGGAACACTTAACAAAACCCAAGTATCACATAAATATTCCCGTCGTACCATCCGCTATTACTGTCGCAGAAAGAAAATCTCTGTTGTCTCATCTGCCTTATGCGACGATTAACGACCAAACCCAGTGCAATTATTAGCGATGCTATGTTTAGAGATATATTTCGTTCGTTGAAGGAGAACTTCGCTTGTACCTTTGTTTTCAGATTGTATCAAGGTATAACTGTTAATTTTATTTATGGTGCAAATGAGTGAATGAGCAAGTTATATTTCACACTCACTAGCAATCTTAAGACTATACTAGAAAAGAATGTGCTGTAACTTTTATATAGGAACAACGTATTAAGAATGGGTGATGCAGCTTGCACGTATCAGTAGGAATGAATATCTACAGCACACACAACCGTTGAGATGTGGACTGTCTGCCCAAGCGTTATTGCTCTGTATTCTTTTTGTCACTTTAGAGATTTAATTTTTAAAGTAATTCGACACGAAAGTCTGTTAAAGTAGCAGCTGCTAGGGAGATAGGTATCACTTTAATAAACGCTATGACCAATGGTTACACAGTTAGTATTGCAGGGTTGAACAGGAAATCACGGAGATGTGAAGACGTTGTTGTATTTCGCGCCATAGTTTTTCTGCTCTTCGACTATTGTCACCCACACATTCATTGATAACGTTGTGGTCCCATACTCCGAGGAGCGTAGGGAACGATGCGGGAGACTCGCACCGCTGACTAGGCAAAGCCGTAGTAGAGGTGGTTTGCCATTGCCTTCCTCCGACTGTAATGGGCATGAATGATGATGATGAAGACAGCACGATAAAACCCAGTCACTTAGAGGCAGGGAAAATTCCTGACCCTACCGGGAATCGAACTCGGGACACCGTGAGCAGGAAGTGAGAACGTTACCGCAAGACCACGAGCTGACTCATTACGACGGTGTAATTCTGTTACCACTGGAACATTCGTAAAGAAAGATTTACAACCGTGTTGAAATTTGTAATCCTCTTTTGCTTCGCGGTCTTTATCACAAAATTATTTGCATGATACACAGTTTCGATAAAAGCTTGATGGTCAGATCCACACTACCAGTCAAAAGCTTTCGGTTACTATATACTTTATTTCAGTATTCAAGCTTAACGTACACACTAAATAACCAACAAAATAGATATTTTCTCTCTCTATCATTAAATACAATACAGTAGTATGGTTTAGAGTATAGCATCCACTTTTTCCCTTTGTTCAGATGCACAACTCAAGGCATTCAGGGTATAAGGCTTTGTAATATTTGTACTATTCCATAGATCTTCAACATTAGATGACGTCAGTTTCTGACCATGTCAAGTTCATCCAGTAAGAGATCATTGGGATTTAAGTGAGGTGATCGGCCTGACCAAATCATGTTTTTGAGTTCCCCATAACGCAGACAAAGAGCCAGACCTTTTTGGGTTCAAACCTGGCTGGGAAGGAGGACTGAATGCGGTGGCGTATACCCTTTATTAATGAAGAAGTCTAGACCCTCAGATCCGCAGGAATTTCGGTACTTCGTGAGAATAGATATGAGTTATTTCGACAAGCTACTGTCGATGATAAGCACAGGAAACCTCTCATCTGCCACTGGAAGCAATTTCCATAGTCGGATGTAAGAACTAAGCCATTTGTCTATTCATTTTGTGATCGAACTCTCTCGCCTACTATTGCCAGTTTTTCCTTCCTGGGAAAGTGAAATAAAGCAAAAGATGCAATAAAATTAAACGTGGTCATTCGTCAGTTATTACACTTCAAATACAAATTGGAAACCACACTTCTAAAGTTATATTACATTTACTCAGAAATAAACGATTGCCAACGTACCATACTATGATAGAGCCCGTACTGATCATACAGCCACCTTTCCTTACTAAATGCATCAATTACGACACATAATTCTTGTTTAGTCGATTCGATTTCTGAAGTACTAAGCTATCCGTATAAAGAATGCTATTCGAAACAGCTTGTATAAAAGAAAGTTTGTTGACAAACATTTTGCTTTTCTTTGGTTACTGCGTTAAAAAAAATGATCACTGAAAAATGTGTAAAATCTCCAATATAAAAGCCTGAAGTTCGCTGTTGGCAACAGATGTCAACAGTAAATAATACCTCGACGGTAATACTAAGGTAATTTGGTTTTACTGCTGTATTTATAAAAAAGTTCTGACTGGAAAATGTATAGGACATGTGGTTCAGTAGCCAAAAAAGTCTTCAAGAGCTCAAGTACAGTTTATCTCGGCAGCTGTCCACAGGTGAAAACAAGAACAGGCAGAAAGCCGGCTGAAAATGCTACATTCTGCACACGCATGTATACACCTCTTCTACTGCGTATGAGCGGATCCGCGACACAATAGAACAGTTCCTATTTCTCCCCAGCCGATGATGTGTCTGATAAAAACCTACGTTCATCCATTCTACCGCCAGATGGCCGTCGTGATTGATCTTTGACGTCCATGCTGGAGCGTTGCCTAATACCGGCTTTACCAATAATCGTCCTTTATGCGCACCATACACAACGGTAAAAGGGGAAGCAGTCATCGCATTCCTTCCCGAAAATAAAGCTGATACCGCAAAAAAGAATCTAGTACTGACTTTTTTAACAATATAATGCGCCACTGCACAAAATTCTGGAACCGTGCGGTACACACTATAAATTGGATTGTGGAGTAAACTTACAAAACCTCAGATTTGTTACTTTTCTGTCTCCTTTTTCTCATTTGTTGTAACTCATGTGGCTGAAGAGCGGTGTAGATGTAATCCGCTGCCAGCCCGCCTTTGTATAAGCTGAACAAATAACAATAAAGGAAAAAAAATAAACTTACAAAATCGGACGCCAGCGCATTTCAAACTAAATCTGTGATGCCCCCAAACACGTTCTACATCAAACATTTTGTTTTTCTTTTAAGTATGTAAAGGGGTCACAAATTAAGCTGCTGTTTATTTACCTTCCACTTTTGTCTTACGGATATGTCGACTGCTACTCTGTAGAGATATTTTTCTTCACATTAAAGAGAGCATTAACTTTTCAAGTAGTCCCCTTAGAGACGGGTACACAACAAACCATATTGATTGTCAAGAGATGTTGTCTATGTTCCATTTATTTCATAATAGTTCCATAATTGGGATGCATGTCCCTGATCTACTTACGATATACTTACGATGTTAGTCAGCTGTCACACATTACTTATTTGGGAGCAACAAATTTTGAAAACGACAGTTCGAACTGTTGTGGGTTTTCACGTGAGTGCTTATGAAAATAAGTCAAATGGTTCAAATGGCTCTAAGCACTATGGGACTTAACATCTGAGGTCATCAGTCCCCTAGACTTAGAACTACTTAAACCCAACTAACCTAAGGACATCACACACATCTATGCCCGAGGCAGGATTCGAACCTGCGACAGTAGCAGCAGCCTGGTTCTGGACTGAATCGCCTAGAACGGCTCGGACACAGCGGCCAGCTCAAAATAAATAATGGAAATGTGAAAGAGAGAGAGAGAGAGAGAGAGAGAGAGAGAGAGAGAGAGAGAGAGAGAGAGAGAGAGACGGGGTAAGAAGGAAATCATTCCCGTGTTTTACTGAATGAGTTGCGTTTATAATAAAGTGGAAACTGGTGTTCAAAAAACTTGTGGTTGAAGCACTTTTCTTGTCCGCATTTGCTTACTAATATGTGAAAAGAAACAACTTATCGGAACAAGTGAACATTGCTCAAGCAGTAAAACTGTGTGTATGTTTAAGGAAGCTCCATTCAGCCACCCAGCAAGAAGCATAAAAACGCGAAGTAGTAAATACACAAATTTACAGAGTCCGCCACTGTCCTTCCCCACTTATCCTTTAAAAAAGTCATTCATAGTCAACATACACTTCAACAGGTTTTCCGAACGATAGTAGTGTAATCTAAAAAAAAACTCTAGTGTAATGTCGCAAATATTTCTTTAGAACACAACTTACTATAACGTCGGGTGGTATAAGAAGGAAAGGAAAAAATAGAAAGAAGAAAACTATATTGGTAATCTCGCATTATGCCTAAAATTGGCAAATTACGTGACAAAACATTAATAAACGTTTATTAATCGCAGATGACATACTGGAAGGCAGTAATTGTAACAGTGCAGCTAATATCAGGCAACCACGTGAACACCAATACGCGATACTAAAGTATATATTACTTTTCCGTGTTAATATTTCAGTCAGTACTTTTCTTAATGTAAATACCGTAACCTCAGAACTCTTATGTATTATAAATTCTTTATATATTCGTTGCAAGGAATAAATGAGCGCAATGAAGATGCCCCCCCATGAACCATGGACCTTGCCGTTGGTGGGGAGGCTTGCGTGCCTCAGCGATACAGATGGCCGTACCGTAGGTGCAACCACAACGGAGGGGTATCTGTTGAGAGGCCAGACAAACGTGTGGTTCCTGAAGAGGGGCAGCAACCTTTTCAGTAGTTGCAGGGGCAACAGTCTGGATGATTGACTGATCTGGCCTTGCAACATTAACCAAAACGGCCTTGCTGTGCTGGTACTGCGAACGGCTGAAAGCAAGAGGAAACTACAGCCGTAATTTTTCCCGAGGACATGCAGCTTTACTGTATGATTAAATGATGGTGGCATCCTCTTGGGTAAAATATTCCGGAGGTAAAATAGTCCCCCATTCGGATCTCCGGGCGGGAACTACTCAGGAGGATGTCGTTATCAGGAGAAAGAAAACTGGCGTACTACGGATCGGAGCGTGGAATGTCAGATCCCTTAATCGGGCAGGTAGGTTAGAAAATTTAAAAAGGGAAATGGATAGGTTAAAGTTAGATATAGTGGGAATTAGTGAAGTTCGGTGGCAGGAGGAACAAGACTTCTGGTCAGGTGACTACAGGGTTATAAACACAAAATCAAATAGGGGTAATGCAGGAGCAGGTTTAATAATGAATAGGAAAATAGGAATGCGGGTAAGCTACTACAAACAGCATAGTGAACGCATTATTGTGGACAAGATAGATACGAAGCCCACACCTACTACAGTGGTACAGGTTTATATGCCAACTAGCTCTGCAGATGATGAAGAAATTGAAGAAATGTACGATGAAATAAAAGAAATTATTCAGATAGTGAAGGGAGACGAAAATTTGATAGTAATGGGTGACAGGAATTCGAGTGTAGGAAAAGGAAGAGAAGGAAACATAGTAGGTGAATATGGATTGTGGCTAAGAAATGAAAGAGGAAGCCGCCTAGCAGAATTTTGCACAGAGCACAACTTAATCATAGCTAACACTTGGTTTAAGAATCATGAAAGAAGGTTGTATACGTGGAAGAACCCTGGAGATACTAAAAGGTATCAGATAGATTATATAATGGTAAGACAGAGATTTAGGAACCAGGTTTTAAGTTGTAAGACATTTCCAGGGGCAGATGTGGACTCTGACCACAATCTATTGGTTATGACCTGTAGATTAAAACTGAAGAAACTGCAAAAATGTGGGAAATTAAGGAGATGGGACCTGGATAAACTGAAAGAACCAGAGGTTGTACAGAGTTTCAGGGAGAGCATAAGGGGACAATTGACAGGAATAGGGGAAAGAAATACAGTAGAAGAAGAACGGGTATCTCTGAGGGATGAAGTAGTGAAGGCAGCAGAGGATAAAGTAGGTACAAAAAAGAGGGCTGCTAGAAATCCTTGGGTAACAGAAGAAATATTGAATTTAATTGATGAAAAGGAGAAAATATAAAAATGCAGTAAATGAAGCAGGCAAAAAGGAATACAAACGTCTCAAAAACGAGATCGACAGGAAGTGCAAAATGGCTAAACAGGGATGGCTAGAGGACAAATGTAAGGATGTAGAAGCTTATCTCACTAGGGGTAAGATAGATACTGCCTACAGGAAAATTAAAGAGACCTTTGGAGAGAAGAGAACCATGTGTGTGAATATCAAGAGCTCAGATGGCAGCCCAGTTCTAAGCAAAGAAGGGAAGGCAGAAAGGTGGAAGGAGTATATAGAGGGTTTATACAAGGGCGATGTACTTGAGGACAATATTATTAAAATGGAAGAGGATGTAGATGAAGACGAAATGGGAGATACAATACTGCGCGAAGAGTTTGACAGAGCACTGAGAGACCTGAGTCGAAACAAGGCCCCCGGAGTAGACAATATTCCATTAGAAATACTGACGGCCTTGGGAGAACCAGTCCTGACAAAACTCTACTCTCATTAACAAAAGCAAAACGAGGATAATGGAATGTAGTCGAATTAAATCGGGTGATGCTGAGGGAATTAGATTAGGAAATGAGACACTTAAAGTGGTAAAGGAGTTTTGCTATTTAGGAAGTAAAATAACTGATGATGGTCGAAGTAGAGAGGATATAAAGTGTAGACTGGCAATGGCAAGGAAAGCGTTTCTGAAGAAGAGAAATTTGTTAACATCGAATATAGATTTATGTATCAGGAAGTCGTTTCTGAAAGTATTTGTTTGGAGTGTAGCCATGTATGGAAGTGAAACATGGACGATAAATAGTTTGGACAAGAAGAGAATAGAAGCTTTCGAAATGTGGTGCTACAGAAGAATGCTGAAGATAAGGTGGATAGATCACGTAACTAATGAGGAGGTATTGAATAGGATTGGGGATAAGAGAAGTTTGTGGCACAACTTGACTAGAAGAAGGGATCGGTTGGTAGGACATGTTTTGAGGCATCAAGGGATCACAAGTTTAGCATTGGAGGGCAGCGTGGAGGGTAAAAATCGTAGAGGGAGACCGAGAGATGAGTACACTAAGCAGATTCAGAAGGATGTAGGTTGCAGTAGGTACTGGGAGATGAAGCAGCTTGCACAGGATAGAGTAGCCTGGAGAGCTGCATCAAACCAGTCTCAGTACTGAAGACAACAACAACAACAACAACAATGAAGATGCAGAAACTTCTCCGAAACAAAACTAAAAAAAAATAAGATTGTGCTTGCTCAAGGCAAAGCCACATTTCCTGATTACGTAAAAACAATTGTCTTTCTTTACGGGTAGTATTGGTTAGTCACTTCTTACAATGAAAATGTGTAGTTGTTGATTGAGTGTTGTGAGATGAAATTTCTAAACGGCGTTATTTCGTTGCAGATTGTCAACGTTTCACTGTGCACCTGAAATATGAATATATCAGAATGACTTCATCCTTAATGACATGCCACATTGAATTTTCTGTTTATTAACACACTCCATGAAGAACAGCTATCCCGCTGATTCCCATAGTGGTAACTGTAACAGTGAATATGATTCTGACAATTATTATTTTACGGTAGAAGGAAGTAGTCCATGCATCTAACCACCAATAACTGCAGCGCAAGTTTAAACTTCTGCTAACATAATCTATTCTAGCAATCGTCATCTGTTAACTCTCACCAGCATGAGGGTCTACGTTTCCTTTTACCGTTTCGTATATCCTTTTTTACGGATTTCTATTTAACTGTTCCAAAGATTTTACTGGACAGAAAGATACCGCAATGAGGAACAAAACGTGCTGAAGGAACACTGATTCTTAAACTGAAAAGAAGAAAATACAGATGAAGAAATAAAGGCAGAAAAGGAGTGAGAGTTTTATGCGGTAGTGAAAGCAGAATACACACTCCTGGAAATGGAAAAAAACAACACATTGACACCGGTGTGTCAGACCCACCATACTTGCTCCGGACACTGCGAGAGGGCCTTACAAGCAATGATCACACGCACGGCACAGCGGACACACCAGGAACCGCGGTGTTGGCCGTCGAATGGCGCTAGCTGCGCAGCATTTGTGCACCGCCGCCGTCAGTGTCAGCCAGTTTGCCGTGGCATACGGAGCTCCATCGCAGTCTTTAACACTGGTAGCATGCCGCGACAGCGTGGACGTGAACCGTATGTGCAGTTGACGGACTTTGAGCGAGGGCGTATAGTGGGCATGCGGGAGGCCAGGTGGACGTACCGCCGAATTGCTCGACACGTGGGACGTGAGGTCTCCACAGTACATCGATGTTGTCGCCAGTGGTCGGCGGAAGGTGCACGTGCCCGTCGACCTGGGACCGGACCGCAGCGACGCACGGATGCACGCCAAGACCGTAGGATCCTACGCAGTGCCGTAGGGGACCGCACTGCCACTTCCCAGCAAATTAGGGACAATGTTGCTCCTGGGGTATCGGCGAGGACCATTCGCAACCGTCTCCATGAAGCTGGGCTACGGTCCCGCACACCGTTAGGCCGTCTTCCGCTCACGCCCCAACATCGTGCAGCCCACCTCCAGTGGTGTCGTGACAGGCGTGAATGGAGGGACGAATGGAGACGTGTCGTCTTCAGCGATGAGATTCGCTTCTGCCTTGGTGCCAATGATGGTCGTATGCGTGTTTGGCGCCGTGCAGATGAGCGCCACAATCAGGACTGCATACGACCGAGGCAAACAGGGCCAACACCCGGCACCTTGGTGTGGGGAGCGATCTCCTACACTGGCCGTACACCTGTGGTCATCGTCGAGGGGACACTGAATAGTGCACGGTACATCCAAACCGTCATCGAATTATCGTTCTACCATTCCTAGACCGGCAAGGGAACTTGCTGTTCCAACAGGACAATGCACGTCCGCATGTATCCAGTGCCACCCAACGTGCTCTAGAAGGTGTAAGTCAACTACCCTGGCCAGCAAGATCTCCGGATCTGTCCCCCATTGAGCATGTTTGGGACTGGATGAAGCGTCGTCTCACGCGGTCTGCACGTCCAGCACGAACGCTGGTCCAACTGAGGCGCCAGGTGGAAATGGCATGGCAAGCCGTTCCACAGGACTACATCCAGCATCTCTACGATCGTCTCCATGGGAGAATAGCAGCCTGCATTGCTGCGAAAGGTGGATATACACTGTACTAGTGCCGACATTGTGCATGCTCTGTTGCTTGTGTCTATGTGCCTGTGGTTCTGTCAGTGTGATCATGTGATGTATCTGACCCCAGGAATGTGTCAATAAAGTTTCCCCATCCTGGGACAATGAATTCACGGTGTTCTTATTTCAATTTCCAGGAGTGTAGAAGGGTACACAGATATATCACTATGACACGATAAGAAGCGAAAGGTCCCTGGGCTTACACACTACTAAATCTAACTTAAACTAACTTACGCTAAGGACAACACACACACACACACACACACACACACACACACACACACACACACACCTATGCCCAAGGGTGGACTAGAACCTCCGACAAGAGGAGCCACACGAACCGTGACAAAGATCCTAAGACCACGCGGCTACCCCGCGCGGCGTGTAGGCTTAAACCTTCCAATTATTTCTCAGTACGCTAGAAGTTCACATATTCTATGTGGTTACCAGATATACTACGAACTTGGTGAACAAAACGGGAATGATTAATGTTCAGGTGATGTGAAAGGGATGACATTTAGCGGTTGAGGAAGGATGTTGTTATTGGTAGTCTAAGAATTGGAAGACTGAGCTTATTTGTGTAAGAGTTCAACTCAGAACGGTACTGCAAGGGTTCCATAAGTTTCGTTTGGAAACAGATTGCTTGATACAGGTTCGCTGTCAGACCGGCAACAGAGTTGGCTATGTTTATGATGCGGCCTCAATAATTCAGCTGTCAGAGAACGCAGGGCATTGTGCAACCTCTGTGTGGCGCATCTCACACTGTCGAATACTTCTTGTTCAAATGTTCAAATGTGTGCGAAATCTTATGGGACTTAAGTGCTAAGGTCATCAGTCCCTAAGCTTACACACTACTTAACGTAAATTATCCTAAGGAGAAACACACACACACCCATGCCCGAAGGAGGACCTCCGCCTGGACCAGCCGCACTGGAATACTTCTTACAAAGGCTGCGCAGAACGAAGGGGAGTTAAAATGATAATGAGG
This sequence comes from Schistocerca gregaria, assembly GCF_023897955.1. Classification (NCBI taxonomy): domain Eukaryota; kingdom Metazoa; phylum Arthropoda; class Insecta; order Orthoptera; family Acrididae; genus Schistocerca; species Schistocerca gregaria. The sequence continues at coordinate 283,923,610 of NC_064927.1, forward strand.
TCACGATTTAACCAGAATATCTGCTTCAAATGTGTGGCACTTTGCAGCCCACAACTGTCAGAAAACTGTACAAATTAGATTTATTTAGCGTTAACAAAATCGCACCTATATAAAAAATAAATGTTCCGTACATCTGAAATAACTGAATATTTCATACTATGGTTTGTTACAAGTGACTGAATTTTTCCTCTGCCCGAAGTTGCAAAACATTGCGATGTCATTTGACACGGAAATTTACATACGACCACGATAATAATGTGATGGATTCATCAAAAATAAGCGGAATTAAATTGTCAGATGGCCTCAAGTGATACAAGGCTTATAAAAGAAGCATTGCACGTGAAAACCAGCGATAAGGCGCATTTCAAATGACTTTACCAAAAAGTCGTTGTCTTCCAAAGGTTCAGACGTAAGCCTTGTCGGATGAACTACACGAAGGACGAAGCTCTAGACGTGTCCAACGAATGGTACCCTAGATAAATGGAGAATCTAGAGAAGCAATCATGTTCGCCGAGATGAGAATCTTATTTTTGTCATTTCTGTGTGCTTCGTTTCCCTCACCCCATACTGGCTAGAGGAGGTAAGCTGTCAGCAGTGCAAACATTCTGCCCTTCACCGAAACGGTTTTAAAATACGGGAAATCGAAATAAAGTAATTAAGAACCTGGACCACCCATACGTGTTTTCAAACTTATTAATTATTGTTCGTGTTCTATGTGTGATGGAGATATTACACACCCTTACACTAATCCCTGGTATATTTGTTTCACACCAGATGATTTCTCAGACATGATTTGAAAAAAATTATAAATTTTTTCTAGATTCTACAAGGCAGATCTACTTCTTGAAATTTAGTGCCAGATTACAGCTGTGTGAAGGACAGTGCCTCGGACCTTTGTTTTTCGCGAGCCAGTTTGGTAGGTATGAGGTGGGATACTGGCCGAAGTACAACTGTGAGGGCGGCTTGTTATCCACGCTTGGATAGCTCAGTCGGTAGACCACCCGCTCGTGAAAAGCCAAGGTTATAGTTTCGAGCCCCAATCCCAAACACAGTTTTAATCTGCCGAAATGTTACAGATCGGCCCACAGTACACTACAGAGTTCCAATTCATTGCGTGGATAGTACTTCTTCATTCGCTACTTGAATACCCATTTAATTTACTTTTTTTTTGTATGGCTGTGAGTTGTGTGCTTAGAAGGAAGGACGAGAGGGTAGAAATATGAAGTACGAAGAAACAAGGAAATGAGAAGAAGATACTGTGCTAAGAGAACAAATCAGGGCAGTCCATAGCTACATACGTGTTTTGAAAACTTATACGGAAATCAGTTTAATGCCTAAGGACTCTTTTTCATAGGGAAACTAATTTAGGAAAGAGCTTCAATCTGCAATTACCTCATTTGAAGAGCGTACACAATGTAACATTATTTTTGCAGGCCATACTGAAAATTTTTTTACAAGTATTTATTCCTTTATTAGAACAAATTATTCATCTAAAATTATTTTTGGAGCAGGCTTATCTTTCTAAGTACCTTGTTTATGAACTTGAGCCACCTTGTCAGATTGTACAATTGCTAACGTTTTGTATTTCCTCTTTTGGGCTAAGATTGACAATGGTCTATGTCAGAAATTAGTAACACTGCACAAAGCAGAAGACAGCTGAAGGTTTACACAATGAACTTCAACGGAAAGACTTTTCTATTCTGTTCCTGTCTATGCTGTTTATCGTCCATGTTTCTTTCTGATAGGAGGACAGACTCAAAGAGCTAGATTCAGAAGAGAGTTAAATTTATATTTCGCATCGATGTACTCATCGTTTTCGGGAATTTTCTTGCTGTTGTTAGTCTACATCTTAATTTATCTTTACGTCTTACAACCTGTTTTCGAGGCACTGTCCAATTCATTCAAATGATTTTCAAAGTTCATTGCTCTTTTCGAAGGAACTGTATATCATCAACATTATTTCTGCTACCTTCCTTCTTAGTTTCCTTTACTGAATGTGTATGTACAGACCGAATAACGTCGTGAGCAGAGTGCAAAGGCTTTCTCAGTTATTGCTTCCCAATTACGTTCTTTGCCCGTCAGAAGAGCAGTGTACCTTCTCCTCAAATTATACATAACGTTTCGCTCCTTCTGTTCTGTGAGAGGAAAGAGGTAAAGATGAATAATTTAAGTGTCAGTGTTCATTATACATGTCCGGGCTGTTATGCCGTGGTCGGTTGATGACTTTTGTCTCAATTCCCAACGTTTCGTCTCCGACTGCGGGAGACATCTTCAAGGGGGTCCGTAGGTCGATAGAAGGTCCAACACACCCACTGGCTCGCTATTGACTGCCGCTAAATTCCGTCTCCGCGAGCTCCCGCGCCGCGGTGTGACGTCACGTGTTTTGAAAATGTCAGTGCAATTGGCCGCTGTCCGTCACCGTCGATCGCCGTTGCCATCACCCAGTAGTGGGCGGGTGGTACACATCTTCTGTAACACCGGCATCCATATACCGTTTAATTTCACGCCCTCCTCCTTTCGGTTGAAATTATTTGGGTGTTTAGCGATTTCGATTGCCTCCCTGTAGAGCCTTTCGTAGTATCCGCTTATGGCCGCTAGCACTTGCGTCTCCTCGAAACGAATATTGTGGTTCCCTGGCTGGAAAGCATGCTCCGCAACAGCTGATCGTTCCGTTTCTCCTCTTCTACAGTTTCCCTTGTGCTCTTCCAAACGTTTAGAAACCGTTCTTTTAGTTGTACCCACCTAAACATCACCACAGATGCATGGGATCCTATACACTCCAGCTTTTTCCAAAGGTTTGCGAGCGTCCTTGGCAGGCTTAAGGTATTCCTGTATCTTCCTGGTGGGCTTGTAAATTACGGTAATATTCCGCTTCGTCAAGATCCTCCCTATTCTTTCCGTTAAATTTTTAACAAACGGCAGGAATACCTTAGATTTTGCAGTAGCCTGTACGTCAGTATGGTTTCTGCGTGGCTGCCTCAACGCACGTTTTATTTCGGCGGACGAATATCCGTTCTTCATTAATGCATTGTGGAGATGTTCCATCTCAGCGTCGAGCAACTCAGGTTCACAAATATTTTTAGCTCTGTCCGCTAACGTCTTGATAACACCCCGCTTCTGTTGTGGGTGGTGGTTCGAATCCCGGTGCAAATAACGGTCTGTGTGCGTGGGTTTGCGGTATACTGAGTGGCCCAAACTACCATTTTCGTTTCTAAAAAGAAGCACATCGAGGAAATGTAATTTGCCGTCTACCTCCTCCTCCATTGTAAACTGAATTCTCGAGTTTATGCTGTTTAGATGTTCGTGAAACCGGCTTAGTTCTTCCCTACCATGTCTCCACAGCACAAACGTGTCATCCACGTATGCCAGTGCACAGAGTGTAGTAACTTAGAAAGCCATTTTTTGTTCAAACGTACACTTTTAAAAGGGGCAATGCCCACTGACATTAAGAAACTAAAAGTAGGGTAAATTAGAATGTAAGCAGTGTTCGTTGCAGGATCCTAATGCGAGTCATTTACAAGGCACCATATTGTGCGAAGTTCCCACACTAACACTTATTTGTGATAGTACGATGTTGTTAGGTTTGTTTACAGTATGCTTGTTTGCTCCTTGGGTGCACTGACACTCGCTGGTCAGTTAGTGTGTCAGTATCAGCAGTAGGTTGTGATTGGACCCTGGGCTTTACCAATGCAGAAAAAGCTGACATGAGCATGGTGCATGGAGGATGAAGAAGAATGCAATTCGTTATTGTACGGTGCATGCGGCAAGATATACCAATACACGTGTACCTTCTCGGCAGGTATTTATCAACCTCTTCAACTAGTTATGTGAAAGTAGACAACGTAACGAAAAGAAACAAATGACGACCCAAGAGGTGGAAATTAATGTCCTTCCTGCTGTTGCAGTTGATTCATGCATTAACGTTCGCACAAACGCACGAGGAAGTGGCACGATTCAGGAAATGATCCTACACATTCTCCATCAACACAGGTTCCATCCATATTACATCTCTAACCATCAAGAACTGCATGTAAACTATTATGAGAATCATTTTAACTTCTGTATATGGGAATTACGACATGATACTCCAGAGGAAGGCAAAATTACCAGCCATGGCTAGGTAAACTGGCGAAACATGCATTATTGATCCGTTGACAATCCTCAGTGGCTTTGTCAGGTGGAAAGTAAGCGTCCATAGAGTGTAAATGGGAGCAGTAGGGCAAAGAGGGTATCAGCGCAATTTGTTATTGCAGGTTGCATACATTCAAGGGTACACACTCTCCCTCCGTCCTTCCCTCCCTCCCCCCTTCTGTGTGTTGTTTCCCCTGCTTGAACGTGGGTTCCTCCCTGTCCCTTCCCCTCCTTGTCCCCCTCCACCGCTACCGCTAGCAAACGCAGGAAATTTAAGTTTTGGTGAAAAATTCAAGAAAAGGTTTGGCAATTCAAATTAATTGGTGGGAATATCAAATTTTGTGTGTTCACCTTGAGGTCTGAAGGTCAGCTGACCTAGTTCACACCACCACCACCACCACCACCACCACAGGGTGCAGTTGGCCCTTCCCACTCCCCATTCTCCACTCTCTCCCCTCCTCTGCCTCCCTCTTCTTTCCCCAAGTCCCCACCTCTCCAGGAAATTGGCGGGAAAGGAACAGTGTGCTGGGCTAATGGTTATGAAGGACATAAGTATTTATTTTCTATGCAGTGCGTTGTATTGCTTATTTAAACAATTTCATATGGCATTATTCGAGAACTAGCTTCTAGTTCCATTCACTTTCATCAAAAACGACTAGATGTGTAGTGGATATTTTCGCTATTACTCTATCACTGAGGAGTTGTTCCAGACAGTCTTGTTAATAGTTGTGTCGAGATAGGATGGGCTGCAATAATAGCAGGACAGCAAGCTATCACTGAAGTACAGAGGGTAGCCTGATGACGATCTACAAATGAACAACTGCAGGATATGGAGAGGATGTTTTCGCTGTTAATCTAGCCCTAGAGAACTGTTCCAGCCAGTATACCCATAGCTCTGTATGGGAAGGATAGGTATAAATATAGGTCAGCTACCCATGACTAATGTACGGGGTGGTAGCCTTCTACTGATCTACAAGTGAATAACGGTTACTGTGAGGACCATAAGGATGGGTAATAATAATAATATTAGAACAGTGTCCCAAAGTCCCACTGCGCCTGTAACATCCTGTCTCCTGTTGCAGGACTCCTGTAGCAATGTCGTTTGGGAATGAAAGCACTTATATTTATTTTTGAGAAGCCACATCCTAGGCAACAGAAACATGGGAAATACACTGTACGACATTTTTATGTGAATATACTGCTCATTATATTACCTGAACACGGTGTCTCAAGACGAGAAACAAAACTGTCCCGTCATCTCCAGTCTATTCAGAGCCATCTACCGAGTGTATTGTGTACATTAAGAGCCGACCAGGTGAGAGATTGGCGGCAACCAGAGGCGGCTAATCTGCAGCTTCCTATCAATTCCTGTCTCCTTCATGGCTTCCTGCACTAACTGTGGCACAATTCTTGGATGTATACAGTTGCTCCATCCTTGACATAGACTCCTTAGTTTAAATAATTCAAGACAGGAATGTTGTTTTCTCGATACGCCTCGAATTTATCACACGAATTGTGGAAATCGGACCATAAACGCGTTTTGTTTCAGCTAACATCTTTATCTGTATTATTTAACTGTGTGCTAAAATTCAAGTATTAATGTCATGTCGGTACTAAAAGTAATGAAGGGGTGTTACCTGCAGTGTGTCCTCATCGAGGTGTTGTGATGAACTGTTTAGTTCTCAATTTTCCCCTCTAGGAAGCGACAGAAAGCAACCAGCATCAAATGTTTTCCCAATGTACTGTGGTGCTATTGGTTCTGGGTGGAAAAAAAACCATTGATCATGTGATATGATGTCAGAGAGGGTATATAGACCCTACTCCTTCCCCTATGCACCTCAGTCTCGTCTACTCGGTACTAGAGGCCTATTGTGTGTCTCAGACAACTTAAGTTTGCTTGCTCTGTTGCTGTTGAGCTTTGTCTGCTCCATTTCAGTTTTCGGCTACTATGAAGCAAGCAACATCACCTTCATCAGCAAATGATAGTGGCAGCGCTAAACGCTCTTGTCCAGATACTCTTCCAAGTAAATTAATTGTTGTTTCCCTGTTCATAAAATGAACCTATGTCTTATGTAATTTTAGTACCTAACACTTAGGACATATATGGCAGTCACTCCTCTGTAGCGTTGAACCTTTCGCTGACGTAACTTTAGTCTGTGTGTGTGTGTGTGTGTGTGTGTGTGTGTGTGTGTGTGTGTGTGTGTGTGTGTGTGTGTTTGTGTGCGTGTGTGAGCGACCAATTTTTTCATTCCATAGATGGAATTACAGACTGTCTTTTTCTGTTGTTGTTACAGCAATCATCCGCGAGATGCCGGTGAAGCTAGATTGCCAATTGGAGGCAAAGAGAGCACTGCAGCACTTTCCAGCAATGATAATCGAGTTGGATTAGCAAGAGCATAAGTACATTTTGTTTCGTAACATGTAGCTAGTAGAGAATTTTTTTTTCACGTAATGTAGGGTGGTTCTAATGATGAGGCCGGGGAAAAATATAAACATATATCTCTTGTAACATGTTGAATTCTGTTATCTGAGGCATATTCTTTGCTTTTCTCGGTGTTTCTATGGACGAAGAGGAAGAAGAAGGGGTATGTGTCGATACTGAAAGTCAGGAGCCACCGCTCCCGTCTTCTAAGTACCAGAAAACTTTTTTTGATATACAATGTGTGTTTCAAATATAAGTAACTTCAGGGAACTAGAGAATACGATTTTCTGTTTGTATTTAAGTGGGATAAAGCATGCGATTTTCTGTTTGTATCTCAGGAGGATTTTCATTTTATGTTTCTAACATTTTCGACATATAATTATATTCAGTATCTTATTGCTGTACACAGCGTCAACGAGATAGATAGATGGCTCCAAGGTAAGGGCGAAATACAGGAGTGGATACATGAGATGGCAGCTGCTGACGATGCTGCATAGCGTCGACATCTCGCCCTTCTGGTTGAGGAGGAAATATCGGATTGTGTGGGAGCATCACCAGAAAGCCTGACTGATCTGTTCAATCCTTGGATACAGACTGTAAAAGGTGGTTATTATGCATCCGTATTCATTACAGCATATACGAATTATTCTGGAAAGTTGGTTTACTTAACTGTTGCTATTATTTGTTCACAACAAGTATTTAAAAATTCGTGAGCTTTGTATCTAATATTGTCCTTTGTTCGTCTGTTGCAGAGGCGTCAGCAAGAGTGGCATCACAACAGATAGCTGTGGTATGGGTGTCTAGAGAGTTGTTTGCGGGGGCAGGAATCAAACACGCACGTGAGTGGCACGCACCAAAATGAAAGACACCCTTCGTGGCTCTGAGACAGGTGACGACAGTCTCTGCGGCCTCCACCAACAACCCCACAAGTCAGATACACTCTGGCGTCTGTGGGGAGAAGAAGAGCAATGATCTCCCACCCCTCAGGCTGGCGTTGGTGGCTCCAGAATGCAGCAGCAGCATCAGTCTTGTGCTCCCACTGGGAGCTCGCTGTTAGTGCATCCTCCAACTCCAGCTCAAGCTGTCCCCCTTGCCAGCAAAAGATAGCAGCGTGTGCCATAACCAAGCAAGCACTTCCTCTACAATACCGTCATCCACTGGGTGAACGCAGTCATCAGCATTATCTCCTAGACATAGTTTTATTAATAGGTTGAATGTTAATGAACCTGTGGCTAGCGACAGTTCTCAGTCCGTCCATTTAGTGAAGGACATCTGGTCACTGAAGATAGAATACTTCCTGATTGTAGACATCTTTCAGGGATGAATCTCGTTTCCAAGAATCGAGAATCTGAGAGGAGGGTACCACTACCTTGTTGGATTCTAAGAGTGTGACATTATGTCATGGAGATTCAACTTCTCAAGGTCATTAAAGCTCCACAGTATCCCGCCATTAAATGAGGTGTGGTGCTGTGCACCGTACTGTCGCAGCACCTGCTCCCCCCCCCCCCTTTCCTTCTCGAAGTCGTATACGTTTTTGAAGGGACAGGACTTTATTATCTCTGGGGGAATAATGGTGTGATAAACTGGAGCACATCAGTCATCGAGTAGTTTCCTGAATCCACCATAAGAGCTATAGTGGCTCGGTTTTTCGAGATGGAAGTTAGAGGGTCAGGTAAAGCACTCATCCGAATACTACACCTGGACATCCGTTCACTTGTCTGTGATCCGGCAAACGGAGGTTTCAGCTATTTCAAGCTTCCTAAGGATATAGCTGACAAGAGAGCATGCATTAATGTGCAAAATAAAACCGATCTGGCTCGTTTGGCACCGTCATGGCTTGTGAAAGAAATTATGAGAAAAATCCGCCGTCTCAATACGATAGACACCTTGACAATCATCAGTGTTATAACTTTGATGGTATCGAGTTCCCCGTCAAGATCCAGGACATACCTAAATTTGAGACTCAGAATATCGGAATATCGGTTTATGTTTGTGGCCTGGAGGAGAAAAGCAAGCCAGATGAGAAGGACAAGCATATAGTCGTTATCCCCCTGCAGGTCTCAAAATGTGCCCATGTGCGTAAGACGCATGTAAACATGGTCTTATTTTCTGATAAAGATGTGGAGAAAGACAATTATTATCATTATGTCTGGATCAAAGGCATGTTTGGACTTCTGTTCTGTCCAAGGTGTAGAAAGCATATCTGCTTATGTGCCTTAGTGCTTTTCCCTCAGAGAATTATTGCCAACACATCTAGTAGAGTGCACTTCGAAGGACCTGGTACATGTGATCATGTTTACCACGGAAAACAAATTCATAAAGTCTAAAGATACCCACCACTAGGAGCGATGCATGTTTCTAGTGTACGCCGACTTTGAATGCCTGCTCGCTCCTGCGACCCATTCTGAAGGTGACCCTACAACCCCGCATATTACCTTTGCAGAAAAACATATACCATATGTGGCAGTGTACTAAATTGTATCGTCCTATGATTCAAGTCTTAACCTCTATAAAACTTGTGTCAGAGATAATTCTGTGAGTTCCCAGACACACTATATTTTATGCAGGCGCCAGTCCAGAAGCCCATTGAAACTCTACCTCGCGAGGGAACTTGAGCTGCATTTCCCAAGTAGGAAAAGTTTCAACTTGTGACTAGGAAGTAGTTATCTGGATAGAACGGCAGGGCTCAATGAAACCAGGCTACCTGCCATAGCTGCATTCTCCCACAACCTTATGGGCGATGCCATAACGGATACAGAGTGTGAGCATGCCGTGATGTCTGGTGGGAGTTCAAAATCATCACTTTAGGAGAGTACACTCGTCTTTATATAGACACCTACGTGCGCTTGCTTCCAGAGTTTGTGCATGGCCATATATTCTCGGAATCTCAACTTTTATTACACGGCATCTGAGTTGTCTTTGGACACAATGATCAAGAAAATGAAGTGCAGTATTGAATTATTGACTGATGCTGACAATACATACTCCTTTTCTTTGAGCGAGGGATCCATGGAGGATTTCGTCAATGTGTCCATTGGCCCGCCAAGGCAAATACCACATGGATGGGTGACACATTCAAAGCATCCCTTGATTCGAGTTAGATCATGTACTTAGACATAAACAATTTGTACGGGTATGCCATCGCAATCAAAGGACTCAGAAACAACAAAGCCCCAGGGGAGGACAGAATAACATCACAATTAATCATGGAGGGAGGTGAGAGCTTATACCTAGAGATATATAAACTGATGCAGTTGATGTGGAAGAAGGAGACATTGCCAGAAGAATGGAAATTGCCTATAATATGCCCAATATACAATAAGGGAAGCAGAATGGAATGCAGTAACTACAGAGGAATCAGATTGTTGAATGTAACGTATAAGGTGCTGTCCATCATTATCCTCAGAAATTTGCAACCATTCATAGAACACAATATACAGACGTACCAAGTTGGCTTTCGACCAAACCGATCGACAATAAATCACATTTTCACACTAAGACAATTGTTTGAAAAACATTGGGAGTATGATAAAGATAGCTACATCCTGTTCGTCGATTTTTCAAATTGCATATGACAGCATCCACAGGAATAGCCTATACAATGCAATGCGTGACTTCAGAATCTCTGAGAAGCTAGTGAGAAAGGTGCATGATTGTATGGAAGGGTCAAAGGCATCAGTACATTTCCAAGGAGCTACGTGCGTAACATTCGAGATTGAGACAGGCCTAAGACAAGGGGATGCTCTTCCATGTGTTCTGTTCAATGGCATCATAGAGAAAGTAATAAAAGGGTGGAGGGAACAGGAGTGGGTTGAGGTAGAGATGCACAGAAACTTCAATTGTCTCACATATGCAAATGACATAGTACTACTAAGTGAATCAAAGCACGAGTTGAAAGAAGTCTACCAGAAAATGGACAATTATGCACAGAAGGTAGGGCACAAAGTGAATCGAGATAAAACAGTGTTCATGCAGTTAGGAAGAAGACAAGAGCAGAAAGAATTTCTTGAGATATATGGCAAGAGGGTCAAGAGAATAGACCAGTTCAGCTACTTGGGATCTTGGACATCAAGGAAAGAATAGCAGTGGGAATGAAATGCATGCATACCATCAGGGAGACGCTTGGCTCTAAATCGATCTTAGTGAACGCAAAGATGAAAATCTACAACACAGTGATATGCACAACAGTAATGTACAGTTCAGAAACACGGAGCATGACTAAGCAAGCAAGAAAGGGAAAAAAAACTGTTAATATTTGAAAGAAGAGTAATGAGGAATATATGGGGACCAGTTCTAGATAACGGAGAATGGAGGAGGAGGAAAAACGGTGAAATTTACCTTCTGATGTGACAACCAACTGTCCTACAGAGGATAAAGAGCAAAAGGACACAAAGGGTGGGTCATGTAGCTCGTATGACAGATCGAAGACAGGTGAAGATGGCACTAGCGGGGAAACCAAACACGAAAAACCCCATTGGACGACCAAGGCTACGCTGGATGCACGACCTGGGAACTGAAGACACCTGGAGGAACCGTGCACAAAACACGAAGGAATAGAGGCAGTTTGTGGAAGCAGCACGTGGTCTGCAGGGCTTGTGATCGCTGATCTATGCCTTGCTACCAAAACGGCCGTTTGGTGATTTCCGATGGGTGCCTGAAGGCGAATGGAAGGAATTACGTAAAAAAATCAAGAGTATGGTGGCTGATTGTGATGTAGGATATGTGGTGGATGCAGAACTCACATACCCTATTAGTTTGCATGATGCGCATGCCGATTTGCCTCTATGTCCAGGTAACTACCTCTGCGAAGAGGCTCCACCCCAAAACTGATAACTATGCTGGAGAATAAGCAGAGATACATTATTCATCATCTTAATCTTGGCCTGGGCATGAAGCTGTCTCCTTCATGATGTTCCCTGGCTCGAAGAGAACATTGATTTGACTATGAGGCAAAGAGCTTCCGCTAAGTGTGACTTTGGGAAAGATTTTTATAAATTAATGAATAACTCAATTTTTGGAAAAATAATGGATAATTTGAGGGAACAGCGTGAAACTTTGATTAGAACAGAATAGGGCTGGCGTTATCACTTAAGAAAATGCCTCGCTAAACCACATTTTAAGCGGGTCACCGTATTCAATAAGAACTTCATTTGCTGTGGAGATGGCGAAGACTGCAGTAGAGTTAACGAACCCTATTTAGGTGGGGATGTGGTTACTAGTCCTATCCAAACTCTACATGTACCGCTTTCACTAGGAGTTTACCAAAACTCATTTCGCAGATCCTAAATTGCTTTATACAGACACAGATAGCTTCATCAATTGACTGAAGTAATGACGTACCACGATAATCAATTTAACATGTCCTCATAAACGGCCAATAACCCTTATGGTACTGTTCCGCAGAACAAGACTGTTATCGCCCTTTTGAAAGACGAGGCCATTGGATTGCTGGTTGTGGAGTTTCTAGGTCTGCGATAAAGAAGTATGTGCATCGCACACTGTAACGTCCCGCCTATAGGGTGCGCGTCATTTGACATCGAGAGTCCTCTCTATTGAAGACTATTTACAGTGCCTATACAAAGGTGCTCGCGTTACTGCACAACATCTCTCACACGCGGTACAGAAAATTTGTAATCGATGTAGACATGAGGTGTAAACTGTGCTGCAGTTGAAAGCCGGCCTGTCGGTTCATGACGATATAAGGGTTATTTGTGATGATGAAACTGAAACTCTCCTGTACTCACAATAATCAGTTGTAGCGAGAGGAGAGTTGGGGTTCTGACTGGGTGAGAGGGAGAGAATGAGCGAGATAGACGGTGTAGGTGACTGCAAAGTAGTATGACCCTTTTATCATCGTGTAAGTAATTGTGTTTCTGTCTGTGTGTATGTCATGTAAATAATTACTTATTTATATGTAATATGTACACGTGTATATATAAAAACACTGCATGTGGATATATATATATATATATATATATATATATATATATATATATATATATATATATATATATATATATATACAACATGTGTGGAAAAAAGGGGAAAAAAAAGTTAAAAAAGTGTAAACAAAAGTATAAACAAAAAATATTTATTTATTATTCATACATAGCAAATGTGTACTGTATAAATAAATATATATATGGAATATATATATATGGATCTATGCACTATGAGCACCATGTAAATAAAACAGCTTTTGTAGGTTTCGCCTGCTGAAAGCTGTCCAAGAGTTATTAGTTTATTGATGCATGCGAAGCGTACACACAAGACGCCAGAATAATAGATACATAATTTGATTTTTGAGATACAATTCATTTCTTGAGATACAATTCAGTTCTTGAAATACATTTCAGTTCTTAGGATACAATCTGACTCAATATTTCAGTGCAAAGATAGTTTTAAGTTACATGCTACAACAGTAAGACTGGTTGATAATATTTTTACAGTTTTTTTTCCTAACACTGGATGAGAATACTTACAATTTTTTATAAATCTATGCTGAAATATAGTGTTCAGATCCTTTTTTATACTAAAACTTAATTCCACACTCCTACTAGCATAGATGGACCGTGTACGCTTCGCATGCAGCATCTTTAGATAGAACTGTCTACGCTCGTCATCATAGAAACTATGAGCGTCTGCACCTTGAGGTATTATTGTGGAATGCACTGAGTATGGATGGACCAGAATTTGTTCATTCAGCTCGTTGCGCAAAATCGGCGGCCATGCAATAGTTAATCACATGCTCATGTGGAACTAGAGCACACATTGCAGTGTGTTCCAGGGAATTTGCTGAAGATTCAAGTTCAAATCGTACAACTATAGGTCCAGGTTTAATTGTATCGTTGTGTTTTGAGCAGTCTATTATGATGATTGGTGCCAGCTCTTTGAACTCCCGTGGACTGAGTAAACATCCTTCGTCTTCATAGTACGAAGCATGTAACCTCATATACATGTCATCCGCTAGGCTGTATACATTTTCATCCCACTGCAGATATAAATTATCATACCTCTAAAATTCAGAGTTCAGATAGATTCTGGCATTAGTGTACGTGCAGTTACCAAACTTGGTGGAATTATTTGTTATATTCCCTCTTCCATTGGTCTGAAATGGAAGTACGATGAATCTGGGCTTCTCCAGCTGAGATAACGTTTTAATAGACCTTATTTGTCCACTTGCAGTCGGTAACACTGGGAACTAGAAAATCTTCCATAAAGGAAAAGAGCTTGTAAAAACTTCAAACGCTCTTCATCTAATACTGTGGTGCGTGGCGTTTTCCATATTACCTTACTGATGGTGATCTCGTTCTCCTTTTGTGCTCCCTGCCGCCGTTGGATAAGCAGCTGCAGCAGCAAGTCGTATAACCCTAGCTTACTTATTTGTTAGATAGTTTAATTAATTTCTTTGCGTGTTTTTGGGTACTTGCATTGTTTAATTCATATACACTCCTGGAAATGGAAAAAAGAACACATTGACACCGGTGTGTCAGACCCACCATACTTGCTCCGGAGACTGCGAGAGGGCTGTACAAGCAATGATCACACGCACGGCACAGCAGACACACCAGGAACCGCGGTGTTGGCCGTCGAATGGCGCTAGCTGCGCAGCATTTGTGCACCGCCGCCGTCAGTGTCAGCCAGTTTGCCGTGGCATACGGAGCTCCATCGCAGTCTTTAAGACTGCAAGCATGCCGCGAAAGCGTGGACGTGAACCGTATGTGCAGTTGACGGACTTTGAGCGAGGGCGTATAGTGGGCATGCGGGAGGCCGGGTGGACGTACCGCCGAATTGCTCAACACGTGGGGCGTGAGGTCTCCACAGTACATCGATGTTGTCGCCAGTGGTCGGCGGAAGGTGCACGTGCCCGTCGACCTGGGACCGGACCGCAGCGACGCACTGATGCACGCCAAGACCGTAGGATCCTACGCAGTGCCGTAGGGGACCGCACCGCCACTTCCCAGCAAATTAGGGACACTGTTGCTCCTGGGGTATCGGCGAGGACCATTCGCAACCGTCTCCATGAAGCTGGGCTACGGTCCCGCACACCGTTAGGCCGTCTTCCGCTCACGCCCCAACATCGTGCAGCCCGCCTCCAGTGGTGTCGCGACAGGCGTGAATGGAGGGACGAATGGAGACGTGTCGTCTTCAGCGATGAGATTCGCTTCTGCCTTGGTGCCAATGATGGTAGTATGCGTGTTTGGCGCCGTGCAGGTGAGCGCCACAATCAGGACTGCATACGACCGAGGCACACAGGGCCAACACCCGGCATCATGGTGTGGGGAGCGATCTCCTACACTGGCCGTACACCTCTGGTGATCGTCGAGGGGACACTGAATAGTGCACGGTACATCCAAACCGTCATCGAACCCATCGTTCTACCATTCCTAGACCGGCAAGGGAACTTGCTGTTCCAACAGGACAATGCACGTCCGCATGTATCCCGTGCCACCCAACGTGCTCTAGAAGGTGTAAGTCACCTACCCTGGCCAGCAAGATCTCCGGATCTGTCCCCCATTGAGCATGTTTGGGACTGGATGAAGCGTCGTCTCACGCGGTCTGCACGTCCAGCACGAACGCTGGTCCAACTGAGGCGCCAGGTGGAAATGGCATGGCAAGCCGTTCCACAGGACTACATCCAGCATCTCTACGATCATATCTATGGGAGAATAGCAGCCTGCATTGCTGCGAAAGGTGGATATACACTGTACTAGTGCCGACATTGTGCATGCTCTGTTGCCTGTGTCTATGTGCCTGTGGTTCTGTCAGTGTGATCCTGTGATGTATCTGACCCCAGGAATTTGTCAATATAGTTTCCCCTTCCTGGGACAATGAATTCACGGTGTTCTTATTTCAATTTCCAGGAGTGTATTTCGGGCGTATTATAGTATTTGAGGGTTGTAGCATCGCGCCTTAGTACCTGAATAGTGTAAATTCGCGTAGTCGTCTGTCTTCCGTTTTTGTTTTGAACAGCCAGTGTCGGTTGGTCACAGCCATTGTGCTCCCTGCCGCCGTTGGATAAGCAGCTGCAGCAGCAAGTCGTATAACCCTAGCTTACCTATTTGTTAGATAGTTTAATTAATTTATTTGCATGTTTTTGGGTAGTTGCATTGCTTAATTCATATATTTCGGGCGTATTATAGTATTTGACAGTTGTAGCATCGCGCTTTAGTGTTTACTTCGTAGATTCTTATTTAAATTGCGTGTGAGTTTCGTATAGGAGGTCCAATTTCGAGTTTTAGTTACTGTAATCGTAAATTCAGCAGGTTGTAGCGCAGTCGTTAGGCATTTGTACAGGTTAGTTGATACATTCTTTGCGTGTTTCGTTTGCGTTATCTAGGCACGGACTCGTGTTTCAGTAACTGTTGTTCAACATCGATTAGAATGGACAGGGACTGCGATTGCTGTGTTCGGATGAGGGCTGACTTGGCATCCCTTCGCTTACAGCTGCAGTCGGTGCTGACTTCGGTCGCGCAGCTTGAGGCTGTTGCCAATGGGCACCACTGTGGGGAGCCGGACTTGGGTATCACGGGGTTGTCAACCTCGTCCCGTCTGTCCCCAGATCGGTCTGCCGCTGTGGTTGCCCCGGTTGCTGCCCGCAGTGGGGCTGAGCCCTCGCCTGTGGTTGATTGGGAGGTCGTTCCAAGGCGTGGCAGGCAGCGAAAGGCGTCCCCGGAGGCTGATCAGAAAGCCTCCCCGGTGCGTCTGACAAACCGGTTTCAGGCACTGTCTCTGGCTGAACCAGCTGCAGCTCCCTGCCGTGTTTCAGAGGATCATTCTCAGCGTTCAAGGTCCGGGCAATCGCAGAGGGTGGGCTTACTGGTAGTTGGGAGCTCCAATGTTAGGCGCGTAATGGGGCCCCTTAGGGATACGGCGGCTAAGGAGGGGAAGAAATCCAGTGTGCACTCCGTGTGCATTCCGGGAGGAGTCATTCCTGAAGTGGAAAGGGTCCTTCCGGATGCCATGAAGAGCACAGGGTGCAGCCAGCTGCAGGTGGTGGCACATGTCGGCACTAATGAAGTGTGTCGCTTTGGATCTGTGGAAATTCTCTATGGATTCCAGCGGCTATCTGATTTGGTGAAAGCTGCCGGTCTTGCTTACGAGATGAAGGCAGAGCTCACCATCTGCAGCATCGTTGACAGAACCGACTGCGGACCTTTGGTGCAGAGCCGGGTGGAGGGTCTGAATCAGAGGCTCAGACGGTTTTGCGACCGTATTGGCTGCAGATTCCTTGACTTGCGCCATAGGGTGGTGGCGTTTCGGGTTCCGCTGAATAGGTCAGGAGTTCACTACACTCAGCTGGCGGCTACACTGGTAGCGGAGGCTGTGTGGCGTGGACTGGGCTTTTTTTTAGGTTAGAAGGCCTCGGGAAAGTGCGGGATGGGCTGCAATGTCAAAGGGTGCTTGGCAATTACAGGACGTGCTTGGATCAAGGAACAGTCGGAATTATAGTTGTAAATTGTTGTAGTTGCGCTGGAAAATTCCCTGAGCTTCAAGCGCTAATAGAAAGCACAGAAGCTGATATCGTTATAGGTACAGAAAGCTGTCTAAAGCCTGAAATAAGTTCTGCAGAAATTTTTTCGAAGTCTCAGACGGTGTTCAGGAAAGATAGATTAGGCAGAATTGGTGGTGGAGTGTTTGTGTCTGTCAGTAGTGGTTTATCTTGTAGTGAAGTCGAAGTAGATACTCCGTGCGAATTGGTATGGGTGGAAGTTATACTTAACAGCCGAATTAAGTTAATAATTGGCTCCTTCTACCGACCCCCAGACTCCGATGATACAGTTGCGGAACAGTTCAGAGAAAGTTTGAGTCTCGTAACAAATAAATACTCCATTCATACGGTTTAGTTAGTGGGGACTTCAACCTACCCTCGGTATGTTGGCAAAAATACTTGTTCAAAACCGGTTGTAGGCAGAAAACGTCTTCCGAGATTGTCCTAAATGCTTTCTCCGAAAATTTTTTCGAGCAGTTAGTCCACGAACCCACGCGAATTGTAAATGGTTGCGAAAACACACTTGACCTCTTAGCAACAAACAATCCAGAGCTGATAGAGAGCATCATGACTGATACAGGGATTAGTGATCACAAGGTCGTTGTAGCTAGGCTCAATACCATTTCTTCCAAATCCATCAGAAACAAACGCAAAAAAATTTTATTTAAGAAAGCGGATAAAGTGCCACTACAAGCCTTCCTAAAAGACAATTTCCATTCCTTCCGAACTGACTACGCCAATGTAGACGAGATGTGGCTCAAATTCAAAGATATAGTAGCAACAGCAATTGAGATATTCGTACCTCATAAATTGGTAAGAGATGGAACGGATCCCCCGTGGTACACAAAAAAGGTCCGAACGCTGTTGCAGAGGCAACGGAAAAAGCATGCGTAGTTCAGAAGAACGCGAAATCCCGAAGATGGGCTAAAATTTACAGACGCGCGAAATTTGGCACGTACTTCGATGCGAGATGCCTTTAATAGGTTCCACAACGAAACATTGTCTCGAAATTTGGTAGAAAATCCAAAGAAATTCTGGTCGTATGTAAAGTACACAAGCGGCATGACGCAGTCAATACCTTCGCTGCGCAGTGCCGATGGTAGTGTTATCGACGACTGTGCCGCTAAAGCGGAGTTATTGAACGCAGTTTTCCGAAATTCCTTCACCAGGGAAGACGAATGGAATATTCCAGAATTTGAAACACGAACATCTGCTAGCATGAGTTTCTTAGAAGTAGATACCTTAGGGGTCGCAAAGCAACTCAAATCGCTTGATACGGGCAAGTCTTCAGGTCCAGATTGCATACCGATTAGGTTCCTTTCAGATTACGCTGATACTATAGCTCCCTACTTAGCACTCATATACAACCGCTCGCTCACCGATAGATCTGTACCTGCAGATTGGAAAATTGCGCAGGTCGCACCAGTGTTCAAGAAGGGTAGTAGGAGTAATCCATTTAACTACAGACCTATATCATTGACGTCGATTTGCAGTAGGGTTTTGGAGCATATACTGTATTCAAACATTATGAATCACCTCGAAAGGAAAGATCTATTGACACGTAATCAGCATGGCTTCAGAAAACATCGCTCTTGTGCAACGCAGCTAGCTCTTTATTCGCACGAAGTAATGGCCGCAATCGACAGGGGATCTCAAGTTGATTCCGTATTTCTAGATTTCCGGAAAGCTTTTGACACCGTTCCTCACAAGCGACTTCTAATCAAGTTGCGGAGCTATGGGGTATCGTCTCAGTTGTGCGACTGGATTCGTGATTTCCTGTCAGGAAGGTCGCAGATCGTAGTAATAGACGGCAAATCATCGAGTAAAACTGAAGTGATATCAGGTGTTTCCCAGGGAAGCGTCCTGGGACCTCTACTGTTCCTGATCTATATAAATGACCTGGGTGACAATCTGAGCAGTTCTCTTAGACTGTTCGCAGATGATGCTGTAATTTAGCGTCTAGTAAGGTCATCCGAAGACCAGTATCAGTTGCAAAGCGATTTAGAAAAGATTGCTGTATGGTGTGTCAGGTGGCAGTTGACGCTAAATAACGAAAAGTGTGAGATGATCCACATGAGTTCCAAACGAAATCCGTTGGAATTCGATTACTCGATAAATAGTACAATTCTCAAGGCTGTCAATTCAACTAAGTACCTGGGTGTTAAAATTACGAACAACTTCAGTTGGAAGGACCACATAGATAATATTGTCGGGAAGGCGAGCCAAAGGTTGCGTTTCATTGGCAGGACGCTTAGAAGATGCAACAAGTCCACTAAAGAGACAGCTTACACTACACTCGTTCGTCCTCTGTTAGAATATTGCTGCGCGGTGTGGGATCCTTACCAGGTGGGATTGACGGAGGACATCGAAAGGGTGCAAAAAAGGGCAGATCGTTTTGTATTATCACGTTATAGGGGAGAGAGGACGGCAGATATGATACACGAGTTGAGATGGAAGTCATTACAGCATAGACGTTTTTCGTCGCGGCGAGACCTTTTTACGAAATTTCAGTCACCAACTTTCTCTTCCGAATGCGAAAATATTTTGTTGAGCCCAACCTACATAGGTAGGAATGATCATCAAAATAAAATATGAGAAATCAGAGCTCGAACAGAAAGGTTTAGGTGTTCGTTTTTCCCGCTCGCTGTTCGGGAGTGGAATAGTAGAGAGATAGTATGATTGTGGTTAGATGAACCCTCTGCCAAGCACTTAAATGTGAATTGCAGAGTAGTCATGTAGATGTAGATGAATGTATAAATTGTTATCCGTTGCACTCCGTACCGGACAAGTTCTCCTTTAGTTCAGAACAATTCGCCGCATGCCCCCAAAGGATCATATAAGCAATTTTAAAGGTATACGCGCAGTAAATCTCTTGTACTCTTGCACTCTTCTATCCGCTGGCTCGTCAATGAATCATCCAGCATTTTGGGTTAAAGTAAATCGTTGCACTCGTTGTTTTTAGCTTAGATTTAAGTGTATTGACGCTCCCATGGTGCGCAGTTATTTCTACAGACCGTTTTAAAACTAGGTTTAAATCGTCAGTATCGTATGCATCAGGTTATTTTTCCACAATTCCTTTTCCAGCCTATATTTTATAGGTAGAGTTTATTGTTAGCCTCTGTGATACTTGGAATGCTGTTGTTAAGTCTCTAGTCCAATTGGCATAAACTCCTCTCCCCATTTCTTAAATCAATCGGTGGGAAGTAATTTTCGAGTAATTTCTTTCAAAGGCAGAGTATATGATAATCCTTCTGAACCTCGACTGAAACCTCGAATGACTGGTGGAAGCTTAGTGCTTCTCCTACTATATACGCTTCTTCGTAAAGGTTAGGAGGAACATGATGCGCAGATTTTCGCATAAGTAGGTATTAAAGTCCCGCTAGAAACGAAAATTGTAGAACACACATCTTCTGTCGGTGAAGTATCGTTGTAACTCTTCTGGTTGCTGCAAGTCTCCAAATGAGTCGAAATATTAGACGTCATTTGTACTTTTCTTAATTTACACCACGCAGTAGGTTCCTGGTCCTCCTGCAAACCTCTAAATTCATAATCCCACACTCTCCAGATTTCCACGTAGTCTTTGGGAATGTATCCTGCATGAACACACCATGGACTCTTGTAAATCTGAATATTTTTCTGATAAACATGAGCAAATCTGTAGCTGTAAGCGGTTTCTGCGGTAGAGTAGCTAATTGGCCATTTTTTATTTACGAAGGGATCTAATCCTGTCTTGCACGGTTTCAGGTATAGTCCTTTTCCGATTGCTGCTGCTCCATCATGCGGTTATGTTTTCTTGCTTTATCTAGCTGCTTGTGCGAGTTATGTGCTGAGGCACCGCCAGCCAGTGATACACCTGCGAGCGTAGGAATGAGGAAGGGAGTAACTCCACTTGATGTTTTGGGGACAGGTAGAACCCTGGGTGCTTTAATGGGTCTTTTATGCTCTGGGCGCTTTTAGTTGCATACATCGCTGTCACGATATAGTTCCTTTCTTTAACACCTAGTCTTCTTCTTCATCGTTTTCTTCTTCTTCTTTAGTGAGCGACGTGCAGAATTCATAACTTGTTTGAAATTCATCATCTCTAAGCCCAACTTAATTTTACCAAGCGTTTTATCAACTACACATGCCGCAGTGCTCTGTCCTTTACAAATATTCTATCTCTTTCGTATTGCCTTCGCTTTATCAGCGGAAATTCGATCTGCAACGTGACGTGCTGGGAGATCTTTATGTTTTGCATACGCAGTGTCGTGTTCCAAACACGCCTTGTCAAGAAGGCTAATCCCCATATCACCATGAGCAGGTGTTTTTGCAACTTTGTGCGAGGTCCACAGCAGTTATACCATGGAATATGCAATTTAATGGAAGTTTGTCTAGAATACCGTCGCCTCCTATAAGCGTCACCTATCACACATGTTATGCTATTGTGCTGGCTGTACTCTGTGTACCCCGTTATATAGCAAATCATCAGCGTCAATCCAGCTTTTTTGTGTTGCTGGAAAACCAGGCCATTTAACTAGTGCCCCATTCCCTCGACGTCTGATGACTTACGAGGAACACATGTGGTTCTAAGCTATTCAGCATTTCCTCCATGAGAAAACATCCTGTAATTTTAGTGCCATTGGTATCCTTTAAGACATAATTCTGGAATTTGTTCTATGTGCTTTGAAAACTGTGAATGTATCACTCAACCAGTTTTGGAGGTTTGACTTCTTAACTGCTGTCTTGTGTTTTGAGATACGTACCAGATTACCCATATTAAATTTCTGTTCCCATGGATCGAGCACTTTTATACAATAGTACACAGTACCTATCAATCCATTATCACGAACATCGTTTGATCTCATTTTTATTGATCTACGTTTGGTTCGATCACTGTGCGGTTATTTCTGGGAGAATATATTTGTATGAACTGTCAAGATTAAAATGCAGCCGTATGTAACCTTTTATGGTTCTGTTCAGACATTCCGTGATACCCGCTTTCAGGCAGGTGGTGTATTCCGTACTGCTGTCTACGGTTTTGAAATTGCGGTTTTTATTTTTGGGAGTTGTCCTGCCATCGATTAGTCCTTTTCTACAACAAATGCTCGAACACATCCGCGAACACTTGTCCATACTGCTGTCTACGCTTTTGAAAATGCGGTTTTTATTTTTGGGAGTTGTCCGGTCATCGATTAGTCCTTCTCTACAACAAATGTTCGAACACATCCGTGACATTCCACACTGCATTTCTTTTAACAGATAATGTCCAGACAATTTTGGAGTATGTATCAATAACGAATAAAAATGTTTCAATACATTATTCTCATGTTAATGCTCCCTCATATCCATGAGCTTGACCTGCCATAAGGCAGCCAAACCTTTAATCATAACATGCCGACGAGGATAAGTTTTGTATGCTGGTATTTGTAGTTCCGTCTCCATACTCATTCGATTATACCTCGTTCCTTATCCTATGAAATTATTGAGACAACCTCGTTGGAATGAGACGTACTGCCCGAAGCAGCTTATGCCATGAGCAGTCGTAATTTATCTGTTATCTCATTGGGGTAAGTGCAGCGTTTATACTGAGGAGGCCGATTGCTGACTCTTTTAGGCCGGATGTGAATACCTTCAGTACTGATCATCTAATTACAAAGGTTTTTCGCACTGCGTTGATTTCCTGTATTTCTGTGTGCACTTGTCAATTGTAGCATTTCACTATACATCTCCAGATCTTTGGGTGAAAATTTTACTGTTATTGAGGCTTTTAGGAATGCGAAGTTCAGCAGACCTGATGTTCTTTGGATTTACATACCTCCTAACTGTACTGGTTTTTCATTTGCAGTTGTAAGCTGCATGCCCAGCATGCATGGTTTTTCGTCATTGACACCGAATGATTTGTCTATTTTAGCATTGCTGTGATGGCTAATGAAAATTGGAACAGATGCGTCGTCGCTGTGTAATTTCGCTGAGAGTTCATCCAGAGGTTCAGTAACTGGTTTAAACTTTCTTTCAGTGTCTGCTCTCTGTCCAAATGTCCTAACTTTTCTCGAACAGGCTTCTGTGCTGAGATGACCTTAAGTTTAGTACACGTTGTAAGTAGGCTGTTTAGGTTCTTAAATTGGTAACGCCACCGCCACGTAGCGCTCTGTATGAAAATCACTGGCTGTGCTGTGTGCATTCTGTGGCTGGTTTGCGTAGTTGTTGGTGATTGTAGTGTTGGGCACTTGGCTGTTAACAGCGCGTAGCGTTGCGCAGTTGGATGTGAGCCGCCAGCACTGGTGGATGTGGGGAAGTAAGATGGCGGATTTTTGAGAGCGGATGATCTGGACGTGTGTCCATCAGAAACAGTACATTTGTAAGAATGGATGTCATGAACTGTTATATATATTATGACTTTTGAACACTATTAAGGTAAACACATTGTTTGTTCTTTATCAAAATCTTTCATTTGCTAACTATACCTATCAGTGCTAGTGCCTTCAGTAGTTTGAATCTTTTATTTAGCTGGCACTGGTGGCGCTCGCTGTATTGTAGTAGTTCGAGTAACGAAGATTTTTGTGAGGTAAGTGAATTGTGAAAGGTATAGGTTAATGTTAGTCAGGGCCATTCTTTTGTAGGGATTATTGAAAGTCAGATTGAGTTGCGCTAAAAATATTGTTTGTCAGTTTAAACAAAGTGATGTATAATTTTTCTAAAGGGACGTTTCAACGTCTTGCTATATATTAATAAGCATGCTGCTTCACAGGCTGTAGCTTACATGCATTTAGCTCAACCGTTATAGTTAAGCCATGTACTTTATATTCAGTTCCATCAGCTACCGTAGTTCAGTTGTCTGTTTTCTATCTCAGAATGGTGCGGATGTATGGGTCCGGTTCCTTAACGTAGCCTCTAATTCGTTGATCGGTCATAGAATGTCCTGTGCGTAAGTCTCTAGGTCCTTACAATTACGTTAGAGAGGCTGAAATTTTCCATGTATGTACAGTCGCCTTCTCTGTCTGCCTTCCCGGGCTAAGTGTCTGATTGCTGTTGTTGTGGTCTTCAGTCCTCAGACTGGTTTGATGCAGCTCTCCATGCTGATCTATCCTGTGCAAGTTTCTTCATCTCCCAGTACTTACTGCAACCTACATCCTTCTGAATCTGCTTAGTGTATTCATCTCTTGGTCTCCCTCTACGATTTTTACCCTCCACGCTGCGCTCCAATGCTAAATTTGTGATCCCTTGATGCCTCAAAACAAGTCCTAACAACCGGTCCCTTCTTTTTGTCAAGTTGTGCCACAAACTCCTCCCCAATTCTATTCAATACCTCCTCATTAGTTATGTGATCTACCCATCTAATCTTCAGCATTCTTCTGTAGCACCACATTTCGAAAGCTTCTATTCTCTTCTTGTCCAAACTATTTATCGTCCATGTTTCACTTCCATACATGGCTACACTCCATACAAACACTTTCAGAAACAACTTCCTGACACTTAAATCTATACTCGATGTTAACAAATTTCTCTTCTTCAGAAACGCTTTCCTTGCCATTGCCAGTCTATATTTTATATCCTCTCTACTTCGACCATCATCAGTTATTTTGCTCCCCAAATAGCAAAACTCCTTTACTACTTTAAGTGTCTCATTTCCTAATCTAATTCCCTCAGTATCACCCGATTTAATTTGACTACATTCCATTATCCTCGTTTTGCTTTTGTTGATGTTGATCTTATATACTCCTCTCAAGACACTGTCCATTCCGTTCAACTGCTCTTCCAAGTCCTTTGCTGTCTCTGACTGAATTACAATGTCATCGGCGAACCTCAAAGTTTTTATTTCTTCTCCATGAGTTTTAATACCTATTCCAAATTTTTCTTTTGTTTCCTATACTGCCTGTTCAATATACAGATTGAATAACATCGGGGAGAGGCTACAACTCTGTCTCACTCCCTTCCCAACCACTGCTTCCCTTTCATGCACCTCGACTCTTATAATTGCCATCTGGTTTCTGTACAAATTGTAAATAGCCTCACGCTCCCTGTATTTTACCCCTGCCACCTTTAGAATTTGAAACAGAGTATTCCAGTCAACATTGTCAGAAGCTTTCTCCAAGTCTACAAATGCTAGAAACGTAGGTTTGCCTTTTCTTAATCTTTCTTCTAAGATAAGTCGTAAGGTTAGTATTGCCTCTCGTGTTCCAACAATTCTGCGGAATCCAAACTGATCTTCCCCAAGGTACGCTTTTACCAATTTTTCCATTCGTCTGTAAAGAATTCGCTTTAGTATTTTGCAGGTGTGACTTATTAAACTGATAGTTCGGTAATTTTCACATCTGTCAACACCTGCTTTCTTTGGGATTGGAATTATTACATTCTTCTTGAAGTCTGAGGGTATTTCGCCTGTCTAATACATCTTGCTCACCAGATGGTAGAGTCTTGTCCTGACTGGCTCTCCTAAGGCCGTCACTACTTCTAATGGAATTTTGTCTACTCTTGAGGCCTTGATTCGACTCAGATCTTTCAGTGCTTTGTCAAACTCTTCCCGCATTATCGTATCTCCCATTTCATCTTCATCTACATCCTCTTCCATTTCCAGTACATCGCCCTTGTATAAACCTTCTATATGCTCCTTCCACCTTTCCGCCTTCCCTTCTTTGATTAGAACTGGTTTTCCATCTGAGCTCTTGGTATTCATACAAGTGGCTCTCTTTTCTCCAAAGGTCTCTTTAATTTTCCTGTAGGCAGTATCTATCCTACCCCTAGTGAGATAAGCCTCTACATCCTTACATTTGTCCTCTAGCCATCTCTGCTTAGCCATTTTGAACTTCCTGTCGATCTCATTTTTGAGACTTTTGTATTCCTTTTTGCCTACTTCATTTATTGCATTTTTATATTTTCTACTTTCATCAATTAAATTCAATATTTCTTCTGTTACCCACGGATTTCTATTAGCCCTCGTCTTTTTACCTACTTTATCTTCTGCTGCCTTCACTACTTCATCCCTCAGAGCTACCCATTATTCTTCTACTGTATTTCTTTCCTCCATTCCTGTCAATTGTTCCCTTATGCTCTCTCTGAAACTCTCTACAACATCTGGTTTAGTCAGTTTATCCAGGTCCCATCTCCTTAAATTAGCACCTTTTTGTAGTTTCTTCAGTTTTAATCTACAGTTCATAACCAATAGATTGTGGTCAGAGTCCACATCTGCCCCTGGAAATGTCTTACAATTTAAAACCTAATTCCTAAATCTCTGTCTTACCATTATATAATGTATCTGATGCCCTTTAGTACCTCCAGGATTCTTCCATGTATACAACCTTCTTTTATGATTCTCGAACCAATTATTAGCTATGATTAAGTTATGCTCTGTGCAAAATTCTACCAGACGGCTTCCTCTTTCATTTCTTCCCCCCCCCCCCCCCCCAATCCATATTCACCTACTATGTTTCCTTCTCTCCCTTTTCCTACTGATGAATTTCAGCCGTTCACAGTTCCAGTACAGCAAGGCCATTTTGGTTATTGTTACAAGGCCAGATCAGTCAATCATCCAGACTGTTGCCCCTGCAACTACTGAAAAGGCTGCTGCCCCTCTTCAGGAACCACACGTTTGTCTGGCCTCTCAAAAGATACCCCTCCGTTGTGGTTGCACCTACGGTACGGCCATCTGTATCGCTGAGGCACGCAAGCCTCCCCACCAACGGCAAGGTCCAAGGTTGATGGGGGGGGGGGGGGGAAGTGTCTGATATATGTGCGGAATTCTCTATGGTGTGATGTATACTGACATGTCCATTAACATTTTCAAAGCTATATACATATAAACTCCAGGAAGTTCAGACTGTACCTGCCATCATTCAGTTTACTTGATTTATTAATAACAACAAATCCATGCTGTGTGTGATTCTAGCAATCTGCACAAATTTTTACAAAATTGCAAAGTTTTGAACATGGCTGCTGGGTTCAGTGACCGTTTATAAAGTAAAATTGAAACAAATGAGCCCTCAGTCACAATTTTTTAGTCTTATTAACCAGGTTTCAACAGTTTTAAGAGTGCCTTCATCAGAATTTAGAAATTTTAAGTGGTCTATAACATTATTACAAATTTGTGGGAAGAAAAAACTTTTTTATATAAAAAAGTGTAAGTAGTGACTAACGATACAAGACAGAGACAGCACTTATATGTCATGTATAACAAAATAACAGAACAGAAGGGCTTTAGGCACAAAATATTTAAAAAGGAATGTGTGAAGGTGAGCTTCTAAGGGCTGTTCATACCTGTACAGCCACAGTTTGCAACGAACTGAGGTGCTCACGTTAACAAGAGCAGAATGTGAACATGACATTCAAGCGAGAGCTCCATCTAGTAGCCGCAGGTACAATTTGGCTACTTAACATTCAAATGGAGACAGGCGAAAAATATAATGAATATTGTTTGGTACATAATGTAAAAGGCAATATTTTGTTTAACAGTGACAGATAAATTAATATTTTGTCTACACCAGATCTTAGACGTACAGTTTGAAGCATAAAAACGTCGTTATAGAATATACAGAAAGGGCTGAATAACACAGCCTGTAGAAAACGATTTAACATGAATTACAGCAAATAAACCTTATAATTAATTAAAAAATATGAGATGACTTAGATGAAAAAAAACCCATTTCGGTGAACTGCACGAGAAGACCCGAAATTAATTGTCAAGTAGAGGCTTTATACCACTGAAGAAATTTTTGTTACGCAACTGCAGCTGCTCATTGAGAATGAGGCTATCATTAAGAGGAAATATGTTTAAAAATCTCTAATTCTTGAAGAATGTATAGCCTATGCCCTTTCTTCTCAGTGTGCAAGATGTTGATATCGGAAATAGTTTTTTGCATGTGACCTGTAATCAGAAGATGGTCGGCAAAAGACAAATTCTGGGGGATAATTTCCACAGAGGGAGAAGAGATAATTCTCTCTCTTGTCCCTTCCCATGGCAACAAGCGAACAGACGCCCCAATTTTCTTATGCAACCGAGATGACCAGGGGAAGTTGTTCACTGGCCTATTTGCACTATCGGTGAACACAAAAACTTATGAATTTTTATTACACTTGGCTCCACACACAATGCCCAGTTTAGAAATCCACAGTGTAGACGTGTTCCTTTAGACTGTCACCCCAACCCAGGCTTCTACTGGGCCGTGGCAGGTAGTGCGGCACTGTTGTGCTGGAGTCCTGTCTTGAGGAGGGGCTTCCCTGTCTGTCCTGCATGGCTGTGGGCCTGTATGGCCAGATTTACTGAGGGATGGGCTCATTGTCAATTGCCTTCAACTCTCAACAATCCCTTCCTATGAGCTAAGAATCATAAATATACCTCAGGCTTTTGGCGCCCTATCAGTCTCCATCAATGTCTGCCGTTAACTTTCTAGAGTCTGACTCACGGTGTGTCAGGTTGTAATGAAATCTTTAACAAATTAGATGATGATCAGTTTGGCTTTAATAAAGATAAAGGTACCAATGGGGTAATTCTGAAATTGCAGTTGATAATGGAAGAAAGACTAAATGAAAATCAAGACACAGCCAAGTGATGTCAGCTGGAAAAAGGCGATCGATAATGTAAAATGGAGCAAGACGTTCGAAATTCTGAGAGAAATAGGGATAAGTAGTAGTTGTGCTAGCTTTATTCATCCGTAGATCTCTTTTTACAAGGATATAGGTCATGTCAAAGTATTTACAAATTTAGGTCAATTTAAATAAGATAATTCGAATACACATATATTTATAGACTTCTAGTTAGAGACAATCATTAGATTTACTCCTGGTATACAACACTTTTTTACAAATAACTTATTAAATAATGTAATGCCACAGTGTTTACTCACATGTCCTTATCAGTCTCTGCACACACTATACACACATTGTCTCATAACACTTCAGTCACTACACACACACACACACACACACACGCACACACACACACACACACACACACACACACACATTGGTGATCTCTGGGCCATTTTATGTACCCCATTTGCTGTCCTGAAAGACTGCATTATCATCCCTCCATAATGAGCTCAGAAAGAGGAAGAGGTGTTAGTATTGTGCCATGCAATTGTCTAGTTACTAGTCAGCATTTACGTAACTAATCTATGCACTTTGGTTATTCCTTATAGTGTGCTATCATAGGTATTGTACAAGTGGCGGTAGGGGATATTTTCAAAATACGATATCTCGTAAACGTTTCGCACTAGAAGCCTCCAGCAAACACTGAGGACATTCTAATTTACCCTACGTTTAGTCTGTTAATGTCAACAGGCATTCTTTGATTTAAAAAATGTATATTTGAACAAAAAATACTCTTTCCAAGGATTCTTACAATCCGTTAATGGGCTAACAGTACGAGTACCTGACTGTCAGTCCATTCTGTGAAAACCCTAGGCCAACATCAATTTCCATTTCCACAATGTTTAAAGGGCAAGTTTCATGTTTGTCAGCCTCTGTACATGTATGCTGGTGTAGTATGACATCTTACCTATATTGCATGTAACATATACTGATTCACAGGTATGAACCATATTTAACTTTATGTTTACTTTAAAACGTACTTTTGCAATTGCAAAGGATACTATATTCAAATTACATGATCGTCATTTGTCTTTTATGTTTTCCATCGTGGTTTTGAAAGATAGGCGACGTCGGCCGAAACCAATCATAAAAATGTTGTCCCTCTGTCAGACTGAAAGTAAAATAATGTCAAACAGTCAATAACGATTCTCTATAAATGAAGTGTTTCTTCAAAGAAGTAACTATTTTGTTCTGCGGATTTTTCCTAAAAAACTGTTCGTCCCGGCTTTGGACTAACAAAGTAGAATTACTGTAATTTTTCTTGTTTCGAAAGAGCCTACAAGCATTGTCGGTATTTCAGTTTCAGTATTAAGAAGGTACAAGTTATTACATTTTGTAGATTTCTTATTTACGTATATTGTCCAACACTAGGCTTACGGAGTTACTCAAATTCTTGGAGGTAAGAGCGGCTTTCAAACAAGCTGAACGTCACCAGCCGCTTTACATTTTTAAAACTATTATTCCAGCCTTGAATCAAGTTTCATCACCTGATTCAGCGCTTTATGTACTTCTAAGTATTATCTGGTGCTCGATATTGATGCTAGTTCGAAGTGAGCACCTTACGGTCTTTGCTCGTAATCATTCCTTAATTTCCATCTTGAACCTTGCCAAATCACAGTCCACATTGTTCAAATGGCTCTGAGCACTGTGGGACTTAACATCTGAGGTCATCAGTCCCCTAGAGCTTAGAACTACTTAAACCTAACTAACCTAAGGACATCATACACATCCATGCCCGAGGCAGGACTCGAACCTACGACCGTAGCGGTCACAATATTCCTGACTGAAGCGCGTAGAACGGCTCGGTCACAACGGCCTGCCAAATCACAGTTCTTGTACTTCTGTTTCCTCTATGATATGTGAGGAAAGTGATCACATGGCTTAACGTGGTTGACTGGTGACATTTCCGTATCGAACGTATACGCACACAAACACACAAGGCGCACAAGTTGAGCACTATCCAAAGTTTCTCGTACTATGGGTGGACGCTAGCGATTACAATCAGATCACACATAAATGCAATCACTTTCATATTAAATCAGTTCATTCATATATAACACAAACACGCAAACACACACACATACACACAAACACACACAAATACACACAAACACACACACACACACACACACACACACACACACACACACAAATGTGTACAGCAAAATAATTTGTACTTCATAATAGAACAAGATTCAATGTTGCCACTGACAAGCGAAATATGAGTCAGAAACGAGGACAGAAGCGAGAGATTCGTTAGGTATGCCTTATTCTGTTTGGTTGTCAGTTCATTAACAGAGCGGTGGAGAATTACTTGGGATCTGATATTCTTTGGGGATGTGCAAACATCCGTATAAAAGAACAATTTCCTGAACGCAAAATTTAGTCGACCATTTCATAAATACTGTTGTAATTAAGAGATCTGAAAATTAGTTAGGCCAATTAACAACCTTGGCATGTATTCTTTAAACGTAGAATAGAAAGTGTTACTTACGATGGAAAGTAATATAACCATTTATAGATTTTTTTCATAGACATAGTAGGTATCCATCGCAAAATGCCACAAAAATATTAAATTCCTTGATTAACAAGGCATCCATAAGAGCAAGCAGTACCCTGCACAGCGTTATAGAAAAAAGAAAGGTGCTACTGGATCATTTATAATGGGGCCAACGAGTGTGTGCTTAAGTCGAATATTGGACTATGAAACAGTGTAAGAAGTCTGTAGCATCTGAAGGAGAAAGGACCTGTGTGCTGAGTTCTTCATGAAAGTAAGAATAATGAAAATAATTTAAGCCATTCAGATATACAGTGTTTCGTCACTGTTGCAGAAAGTAGCAGAATCCCTTAGAGTACTTGTGTAATTTCATGTGCCGACAGTTGTAAATGAGGTTTGTGCGAACCTGTTTGAAAGGAGAAATACACAGCAAAAACCAGTCGCTTCTGTCGCGCATCATTACAGATTACACATGCAGTAGAGCTCGTCTGAGGTGAACGGCTGTCGTCTTGAAAATTTCACACATTTCTTCCATTAATTACTGCGGCAATCTTTTCCTTATTTAGAGTGTGTACTCGTCTACTTAATGCGAAAAACGGTGAGCACTTTTTTGTATGTCGTAGATCAATTTT
Organism: Schistocerca gregaria; assembly: GCF_023897955.1. Taxonomy (NCBI): domain Eukaryota; kingdom Metazoa; phylum Arthropoda; class Insecta; order Orthoptera; family Acrididae; genus Schistocerca; species Schistocerca gregaria. The sequence continues at coordinate 283,955,346 of NC_064927.1, forward strand.
GTAATAGTTATCAGTGCTTCTGCGTGCTTTGTAACTCTTGTTTTTTTTTATCGTTTCAGCAATCTGTCGGCAAAACCAGATACTTGAAAGGAAGCAGAGAATTATTTGATCGTCTCACGTTCTCGTACCTAATGCACAGCTAAGAGCCAAATTATTATGGCTCAGTATACTTGGTCGTAAATGGGATTTTACAGGTACCTGCAACTATTCAGCTTCGGTGTAATTAATGTTTTCGGACAGAACTAAGGCCACGTAACATACATTCTACTGAATAGCACAACCACTCAGCAGAGAAACAAATCAACTCGCTGGTTTAGAAGGTTGCTTGTGTTTGAGAAGATTATATTACTTCATCTACAGCCTGATGAACTGCACTGTCTCTGCTACTCTTACCAGGCACTATAATGGAAAAAGAAACTAACCTAGCGAGTATAATTTTTTTTTATAAAATGTAAGTATGACATTGGTGCGTTTTATTATGTTTATTGGTGTGGTATTTGATTGAAATTAAAAATATTTCCCGTAATTAACTCTGTATTCAGAAGAAATATTTGTGAATGCTCTTGTCGAATATGATACTGAATTTATTGTTTCCTTTGCAAAGCGCAGGTAGTGCGAGGTACAGCCTAGTCATCAACATTTGCTACTCTAAAAGAGCGTCTGGAACATTTTTAGATCCTGGAGCGCTATTCAGCATTCCGCGATTGTTTCAAATAGCGATGGAAGTTATAATGTAAATTTGATAAAATATCACCAATACGTAGAAATGAATAGAAAAAAAAATTCTCCCTACACATAAGTACATTAACGTTGGCATTTCTATCATCCTTATTGTGTATAAAACCTTTATGAGTGAATTGTGCCGCAAAAGGTATTAGTTTTATTTTAAAAATAAAGGTAATGTTAAATCGCTTAAAATATAGAGTTTGTGATGTTAGTCGAATATCTCTCTGCGCAATCTAAAGTGATATGTATTCAAGGCGTTTGTTTTATCATGAGACAACTAAATACCTCAACATGAGGCATCGTACGAAAAGAATGATCTAGGTGAAAAGCTCATATTAGTAAAGGGGACATCTGTGCAACAACTAGTTTCCTTCAATTAAAACTTCCGGGCTGATAGGCCGTGGTCGAAGTATAAAACTCTCTCCTGACGTTTCGTCTCCGACTGCGGGAGACATCCTGGGAGCTAAAGCGGCGAAGACAATACCGGCCGTGAAAGCTTACATTGTATGATCACTAGTTTCCTCCTAGCCACTCTCCCAGCATGGGTGCGGCCAACTATGTGCACTGAAGAGCCCTAATATCGTGCAGGCCTGCGCGAGCACGCAGAAGTGTTGTGGTGTGGAATCGACTAGTCTGAAGTAGTGCTGTAGGGAATCGACACCATGCATCCTGCAGGCGATGAGAACCTCTTCCAAAAAGCACGTTGCAAGGCTTCCCAGATATACTCAACAATTTTCATGTCTGTGGAGTTTAGTGACCAGCGGAAGTGTTTAAGCTCAAAAGAGTGTTCCTGGAGCCACTCTGTAGAAATTCTGAACATGTGGGCTACCGCATTGTCCTGCTGCAATTAGTCAGGTACGTCGGAATGCACAACGGACATGAATGTATGCCGGTGATCTGACAGGATGCTTTCGTACGTGTCATCAGTCAGAGTCTTATCTAGACGTATCAGAGGTCACATATCATTCCAACCACACAGGCCCCATACCATTACACAGCTTCCACCAGATTGGAAAGTCCCCTGCTGACATGCACGATCCATACCAGTAAACGTCCATCCGCTAGACCAATTTGTAGCGAGACTCGCCCAATCAGGCAACTTGTTTCCAGTTATCATCAGTCTAATGTCGGTGTTGACGGGCTCAGGCAACGCGTAAAGCTTTGTGTCGTACAGTCGTCAAGGGTACACGAGTGGGTCTTCGGCTACGAAATCCCATATCGACAATGTTTCGTTGGATGGTTTGCGCGCTAACAATTGTTGATGGCCCAGCATTGAAGTCTACAGGAATTTGCGAAGGGATTGCACTCCTGTCAGTTTCATCGATTTTCTTCAGTCTTCGTTGGTCACGTTGTTTCAGGATCTATTTCCGGCCGCAGCGATGTCGGAGAGTTGATGTTTTACCGGATTCCTGATATTCACGGTACTCTCTGAAATGGTAGTACGGAAAAATCTCCACTTTTTCGCTACCTCGAAGACGCTGTGTTCCATCACTTGTCCGACTACTGTGACATCACGTTCACATTCACTTAAATCTTGATAACCTGTCATTGTAGCATCAGTAACCGCTCTGACAATTGCGCCAGACTTTTGTTGTGTCATACAGGCATTGTCGACCGCAGTGCCGTATTCAACTTGTTTACATATCTCTGTATTTGAATACGCATGTCTATACCACTTTCTTTGGCACTTCAGTGTATTTTCAGATACGTCCCACCCCTCACGCCAACTTTTATTGCATTTCATTCTTCACCAAAAAATAGGTACAGGTCGTTCAAACCAATGTCACCCATTCATGGTAGATGGTGCTGTAATCGACATATACCAAGTGTGCCAGTTTTCGCAGTTAAGGACCGACGAATTTGGTACTTGGTTTCATTTACGATGTTTGTATAAATCTTCGTGTTCGAACTGTTGACGTTTAATTTCGAAATTTAGTTCACTGTTACAAATTTGGTTGTACAGTATGATATGGTTACCCGTTTCAGTGTTTGGTTAGAGACTACATTTATCGTGATCCAGTCACAATGACGTCAATGTAATAGTTTTTTCCCATCGGGATGCTTAGTATCAGTGAATCTTTATCCCGCTCACCTTTGGGGACCTTGATTTCGGCGAGTCCCCTTGCCTCTCACCATTGGAGTGCTTGATTTCGGCAAGTCCCCTTAAATTTCCCCATTGGGGTGCTTTATTTCGGCGAGTTTCCTTGCCTCTCAACTGTGGGGCACTTAGTCCCCTCGCGTCTCACAATTACGGTGCTTGATTTCGGCGAGTTCCCCAGCGTTTCATTTCGAGGTGCTTTATTTTGTCGAGTCTCCTTACCTCTCACCATTGTGATGCTTGATTTCGGTGAGTCACCTCGTCTCTCACCATTGGGGTGCTTCTTGCAGCATCGCCATTAATTAAAAATATAATGTTCTTCTCTGCAATAGACAGACTACAACATCCATCACGCTAGCTGTTCCAGAGGGGAATGATGCCGAGGAGTTCCGTGTTCGTGCTTATAAGGGACCCGTGATTGGAATTGGACGCAGCGTGGTGGAGCGATGAGCGATGGAGCGATACTTACATACCCGTTTCAGGTGCACATGTCTCTATCATTTCATGGAGATCGTTACTGTGGTTCTAGTTTGTATTCCGACGTAAGCCGCTCAGCGACCAGCGCGAGAGTTACCTCGTTGGACGGAAACCTACCAGGCTGATGTTTGCCTCCGAAAGCGAGCATTGCGATGGTTTGAGAACTCACCGCAGTCAACTCCATATGAAACATAAAGCTGCCTTACCATACAAGTAGCTTATTTGCGAGAAATGTGAATGTCTAGTCTTATTATTTGTACTGCAAAACTCAAGTAGTATTTGGACTTCAGTATGAACCGTTTAAACATAAACGTTTACATTTGTGTCGTAAATGAGCTGCAAAATCAAATGCGTTGATTCTTAATTGCAAAAACAGCACACTTAATATTTGTCTAACAGCACTATTTGCCACCAGTGGAAAACAATGGTTTGAGTAAATCAAACATGTTTTTTGGCGCAGGATCAAAATTTCCAATAAAAGGGGGGGCAGGGGGTTCTCCCATTTTGAAATACAAAGTTAACCCTGCCGACGCAATTCGAATGGTTAGGAGATGACCGGTTGTAGCACACACGACTCTTCCTTTTAATAGTTTTCACCTAGAAAATTTCTTTCGTACGATGCGTCGTTTTTTCAAATGTTTAGGTGTCTCAGGTTAAACCAAACGTAAATCACAGAACAAACAAATAATTATCTATAGTTGCTACTAATGTAGACGTCATTCTTGACACTACACACGGGTTTTGGACCTGCCTGCGCCACTGCTGACTTCAGTGGTAGTACGGTTACAGTTCTGACGAGTTACACATTCTTGAAACCGTACAAGCTTCACAAAGCAATGGCGTCTTGAATGTCGTCGCTGGCTTTATTGAGAGTCAAAATGGCCTACCACTTCGCCCTGGGGTGACGGTTGGAATGATCTTCGATGTTGCTATGTTTATTGGTTTCTTTTTGCTTGCTTTACTGAACGACATTTATGATAATTTCGACCAGTAGTGGGCACATCTCATTTAGACCATAATGTACGGTATGAAGAGAGGCCGCTATGTCAGAGAAGAGCCTGTCACACCTTCAGGCAACCCTAAATGAAATACGTCACTGGGAAACATCGGTGAGAAACTGGCATGCCTTCTTCGAACATCCGCTGCCGTTACTTTCAGAGCATGAAATTTCATCTGATACGTTGCACATCGTCTCTTCTTTCCACAAACACGTCTGAAACAGTGTGCATAGGTACTCCTCAGGAATTGATCAAGGCTCTCTGATTTCATGTCACAGGGTTTAGAGCTCTGATAAGAATGTATTTCAAACAAAACTTAATCTCTAAGTGAAGGCCCATGTGCGGTTTGGTAATCTTAATCAGTTGAGTTTTCCCATGGATTTCGTCTGTGATATAAAGTTTCATGTATCTGTAATGGTGCCACAATATTTGCAAACGCTGGTGGACTAATATTGTTGCGAGTCCTGTCTGTATGTTGTTTGTAGACAAGGTTCCTTACATTGAACGCTTTCCTTCATTCACCTTCTCCAACACCTTGAAAATTTTCCGCATATATTTTTAAAAACCTGCACGTCATTGCTCGGAACGTGTCAGTCTGATAGCGATAACGGGTTACAATCTCTTCGTCTTTCATATGCTCACAATCATAATATTTGTGTTATAAGCGTTATTTTCGATTTTTGTTGTCAAATAGCAATTTGGAAACCAAATTTTCTTTGTTCTTCAACAGTTTTCAGAGTAGTCACGGCCTATCTCGACTTCCTATTCTTTGTCAGTCTCTTCAATGGACGTCACAGTAGCCCTTACACCTAACATGCTCAATCATTTGATGTGTATATATTCTATCTTCTCATGCAGTTTTTGTCCCCTACAGTCCTGTAAACTGGTAATAGATATCCTATTATCCTCGTCTTCAACTAGTCAGCGTTTTCCAAATATTCCTTTCCGCTGATTCTGGGGAGAATGTCATTTATTACCTTCCCATTCCAATCAATTTTCACTATTCCTTCCTAACACCACATCTCAAATACTTCAGTTCTCTTATATAGTGCTCCTCTTACGATCTACGATTCACTTCCACGGAATGCTTTGCCCCACACGTATGTTCTCCTAATTTCCTTCCTAAAGTTATGGCTTACATCTCAATCTAGCAAACTTTTTGCTAAGAATTCTCTGTTCGCCTTTTTTCTCTTGTTGTACACACCTTGCTTTGTCCGTCATTCTTTACTTTGCATCAAAGATAGGAGAATTCCTACACTTTACCTACTATGTGGTTCAAAGATTGATATTAAGTTTATCGCTAATCTTGTTTCTGTTACTCCCATAACTGCCGTCTTTCTTTGATTTACCGGTTAGACCACTCCTTTCAACAACTCCTATAGATCTTCCTCCATTTCACTGGGGATTGGAATGGTATCAGAGAATATGATCATTGATATTCTTCACCCTGAATTTGATTTCCATCTCTCTTTTATTTCCGTCATCGTTTCTTAGATTTACAGCTGGGATGGAAAGACTGCTGCCTTGCCTTGAACACTTTTGAAGCCACACACTTCTCTCTCAATGAAATTTGGCCTAATCAAAGTGTAGCACAGCGATGCTGAGCATAAAATTTGTAAAATTAAAGTATTTCTTAAGTTTTGGAAACTTCTTAATCTTCAGTTATTATTATTACCTCTTTTGGCTCTTGTACATACCGTATATTACCGCCACGGTTTCTTTGCTTTGCGACAGTGATTCCGCACCGAGCTGGAGTATCGACACGTAAAGGAAGCAACAGCAGCTTTACCTCATTATTTTAAAGAGAAGAAAGCGTACTATCTGGACGTCAGCCCGAGAAATCGATCCCACGCTTTAATTTGTGTTGTAAGTCCGATAGCAAGCAGCTATGGCCTGCTGTATGTATAGCTTTTAAACTACACGTGCATCAGGAGTCTGTCGCTCAATACCCCGCGCACGCTCCCACTCTTGCGTCCGCCACCCCTCTCCCACCTCCTCTGTACTGTGACACCAGAGACGTCATACTCGCTAGATGTTAAAGGCAGGAAAGAGGATGGGCCAACACGTTTTGAAATCTTATTGTGGACACACATGTTGTTTTCCACGAAATACAGGAAAGTGTTATGACTACGTAATAGCTCAACTTCACGCATATCCAGCGTAGGTCATTTTAGTCCATAAAAGGAAATAGTTCGGGAAAAAGATCAAGTACAGCAAAATCTCTTAGATGGTAAAGAAGGGTCACGCCCTGCTGCTAATGGCCATGACCGTGAACTATATTTTCAAAGTGATTTGGAGCTTAAAGAACGTTTTTTATGGGAACCCTAACAATTGATTTAAGAGCGAAACGAGCGGCAAATTTTACGCAAAAGTGATAGATTATTCAAGATTCAATAAGGTCAAAATGCAATGTTAGATTCAATTTGGGAGGGGCGTCCCGAGGAGTGAGATAGGAGATGATTCATTCAGTGACTTGTAAATGAATGATACACGTTTTATTTAGGTTTATTCTGTCTTGTAAATGTTAAAATTATATATACAGGTATTTAGGCTGTAATGTATTTATTTCTGCCAGTAAATACGTTAACTAAAACTTACAGTTCAAATCTCTCTACACTCTTTCCAAATCCAACGACACAAATGTTTTGCATGAAACAAAGCTCAACCTTCGAATGACCTTCGATAATTACCCACCAGTCTCGTATCTAATATTCTATTTTGCTGTATGCCTCCTCTTTTGAAAATTAATCCCTACTAGAACTAAAAATATATTTGCTTATTTGACCTTTGCTGAACATTGTCATAACCTTTTACAACGTATTTTTCTATATACAAAATTTCCCGTGCATTTAAAATCTTAAATAAATTATTATGGTTTCCACTTTTTAAAAATCGCCTTACCCTCCAAATCATCTCGTAAATTACGTTCACATTCACGGCCATTAGTGCCAAAACGTGAGCCTCATTGCCATCTACAAGTCCTAATTAAAACATTTTGCTGTATCTCATCCCTATCTTGAGTTATTCCCCATTATGGATTAAAATGGTGCCCACGCACGAGCGATCGCGCTCGCTCGCTTACGAGCGCCTGTTTGAGTGTGGGTGTGTTCGTAATCAAATAGTGTTATATTCTTTCTTTAATGACATACTCTTCGTTTCATTCATTTAAACTCCATTTCTGAATCACTTTATAAATGGTTCCAAAGAAAAGAGATCTCTGTCATCAAATACAGATTAGAAAACTCCACTCTGATACAAGAAACAGAGCACGTTAGCAATCCCAAAACAGTACTTCACTAGATGTTTCAAGTTATCTTGCCGGTCACTGCTGTAACCGCTTCGAAACCAAGTGTACCGGTCGAAATACTGGTACATATGACTGCCTAAATAGAAGAGGCTGCATTTTAAGAATGTTGTTACGCTGAGCAAAGTTTTCTCGACGGGAAGAAGTTGTGCCGACATGTTAAATCCGTGGACCTAATGCCCGAATGCGCGGTAGACAAATGTATCTAGCGGTTGACAACTTCTAGTCTCGAGCTTGTATTACCGGTAATACAGAAAATAAAGTGACATCAGAGTGGTGTTTGAACAATTTGCAATTCTTCTTGACGGTGCTGAAATACATATTTCGCTTCTTTCCATTCTTCCGCAAGGCGACACCTCATGTCATATACTCCTCTATTACGGGCAGCGAAATTGCTATTTAACGATATTACATTTTCACAGCAGGCTACATTATAACTAACATTCTCTTCTTTACATCCCTGTCCCGTTGTACGTATGAATCTGTTCCATGAATGTGCTACTGTGAAACGGCACCCTCATTATCGTCATCGTGATCGTAACTTAAAGAAGTATCGAATGTCAGACCACTATTTTGCTCAATAACGACCACGTTTCCATTCATAGAGTTGTCTATGATTGTTGCAACGAAAGTGAAAGGTGTAAATATCAGCACAAGGTCCCACATTCTTTCATTGGCGTTGAAAGTTAGTCGCAAAGCCGTGTACAATGACGCTTACCAGTCACGACTTTCAGGGGCAGTCATTCTTCATGGTACTGTCGCATTATAAATAAAAACTTAGCAACCACATCAATGTACAATACTTTGCTGTCATGCATTAAGCGACTGCGGTGAAGTGCAGCGCGTGTAAAACAACCAGTGCTCATGAAGTTTAAAAGCTGCTGATTCACCAGGCCGTAGCTGCGTACTTTTAGAATCATGGTCAAGATTTCGGTGTAGGATCGATTGCTACGGCTGACAACTTTTACGTGTGCTCTCTTCTCCTTCAAATACGAGGTCAAGTATTATATTTCTGTGGTGTGCGTACTGTAGGACCTTCGGTACGCACACCATCAGATTATTTGACTTGTCGCTTTAACGAAAGTAGGCGGGTGTCAGCAGTATTTCTCGTGGTCCTATCGTGGCGTGTTTATCTTCTGCCGTTAGGTCAAACGATAGAAATGCCACTAGCACGCTTAGAGTAGAAGATTGACGGTGACCAGCTTTAAACAGAACTTGATTAATTTTCACATACATTTATTAAAATAATAACAAGCATAAAAATAACTTAACTTGGTTCTGGATGCTATTTACAATGGACAATCGGAAGTTCCTTTGGTCTTGGTACGTTAATCTTATTCTCACATATCTCTGATACTTGACAAGGTGTCTACATTTCTCTTCATGGCGATGTACAGGAATATGATAATCTTATTAGCCGCAGACTGAAACTTGACTATAGACTGGTACAGACAAATGCAGAGTGCCTAACCGGAGGTCTGTACACTCGTTATAATACCTCGCGCGTTAATGTATCACTGCGCAAGTGTGATCCGCGAGGAGAAAAGGTTCTACGTAAGCAGCAATCTCATTGGCTGCGTTACATATTAATACGCGGATCGGCCGAAGCAGAATTTGGTCCGTCTCTAAGGCAGCGCCGTCTCGTAGTGCGGAGACAGACGAGCGCTGCGCCTGCGTTGTTGTGCTTAGCGGGGGGCGCTCTAGTGGGAAAGTTGTGTACGCGCTGACTACACGGTACTATGTACGCAATAGTTTGCTAGTTTTTAACATCATACCAGGGTAGGACTTAAACTAATGCATACTCTGAATCGTCAGAACAAACTATGGTATCCAGTGGTGGCTAAAGTGCCTTTACAAATAGCTTTGGGTACATGAATATGTCACTCACATCACCAAAAGAAATAACTTCCATAATAAAATCTTTAAAAAGAAAGCATTCTAATGGTTACGATGAAATATCAACAAAGTTAATTAAGGCATGTTCTTGTGAGTCTAGTTACTTGTGTAACCAGTCAATTATAACTGGGACATTTCCTGACTGGCTGAAATATGCCGATGTTATGCCTCAATTCAAGAAAGGGGATAAAGAGATGCCATCAAACTACAGACCGATTTCACTTTTGCCAGCATTCTCAAAAATTTTAGAAAAAGTAATCTACAGGCAGCTTCTCAACCATCTGACCACAAATAACACATTATAAAGAACACAGTTTGGATTTCTGGAGGGTTTTGATATCGAAAAGGCTATTTACATCTACAGTGAAAATGTACTTAATTCATTAAATAACAAGTTACAAGCAGCAGGTATTTTCTGTGATTTGTCAAAGGCATTCCCTTTCACTCTATAGTACGATACTTTTCCACATATCCACCATGCGTAGCAATAATATGGCGTAGTCTCTGAATGAAATTACCCGAAACCTTTGACAACGTGTCTGGCGGAATGGCTTCACATGCAGATGAGATGTACTGCTTCAGCTGTTCAATTGTTTCTGGATTCTGGCGGTACACCTGGGCTTTCAAGTGCCCTCACAGAAAGAAGTCACAGGGGTTCATGTCTGGCGAATAGGGAGGCCAATCCACGCCGCCTCCTGTATGTTTCCGATAGCCCAAAGCAATCACACGATCATCGAAATATTCATTCAGGAAATTAAAGACGCGGGCCTTGCGATGTGGCTGGGCACCATCTTGCATAAACCACGAGGTGTTCGCAGTGTCGTCTAAGGCAGTTTGTACCACCACAAATTCACGAAGAATGTCCAGATAGCGTGATGCAGTAATCGTTTCGGATCTGAAAAATGGGCCAATGATTCCTTTGGAAGAAATGGCGGCCCAGACCAGTACTTTTTGAGGATGCAGGGACGATGGGACTGCAACATGGGGCTTTTCGGTACCCCATCTGCGCCAGTTCTGTTTATTGACGAAGCCGTCCAGGTAAAAATAAGCTTCGTCAGTAAACCATATGCTGCCCACATGCCTATCGCCGTCATCAATCCTGTGCACTATATTGTTAGCGAATGTCTCTCATGCAGCTATGGTAGCGGCGCTGAGGGGTTGCCGCGTTTGAATTTTGTATGGATAGAGGTATAAACTCTGGCGCATGAGACGATACGTGGACGTTGGCGTCATTTGGACCGCAGTTGCAACACGGCGAATGGAAACCTGAGGCCGCTGTTGGATCACCTGCTGCACTAGCTGCGTGTTGCCCTCTGTGGTTGCCGTACGCGGTCGCCCTACCTTTCGAGCACGTTCATCCGTCACGTTCCCAGTCCGTTGAAATTTTTCAAACAGATCCTTTATTGTATCACTTTTCGGTCCTTTGGTTACATTAAACCACCGTTGAAAACTTCGTCTTGTTGCAACAACACTGTGTTCTAGGCGGTGGAATAAGCTTTGTCAGTAAACCAAATGCTGCCCACATGCATATCGCCGTCATCAATCCTGTGCACTATATCGTTAGCGAATGTCTCTCGTGCAGCTATGGTAGCGGCGCTGAGGGGTTGCCGCGTTTGAATTTTGTATGGATAGAGGTGTAAACTCTGGCGCATGAGACGATACGTGCACGTTGGCGTCATTTGGACCGCAGTTGCAACACGGGGAGCGGAAACCCGAGGCCGCTGTTGGATCACCTGCTGCACTAGCTGCGCGTTGCCCTCTGTGGTTGCCGTACACGGTGCCCTACCTTTCCAGCACGTTCATCCGTCACGTTCCCAGTCCGTTGAAATTTTTCAAACAGATCCTTTATTGTATCGCTTTTCAGTCCTTTGGTTACATTAAACCTCCATTGAAAACTTCGTCTTGTTGCAACAACACTGTGTTCTAGGCAGTGGAATTCCAACACCAGAAAAATCCTCTGTTCTAAGGAGTAAACCATGTTGTCCACAGCACACTTGCACATTGTGAACAGCACACGCTTACAGCAAAAAGACGACGTACAGAATGGCACACCCACAGACTGCGTTGTCTTCTATATCTTTTACATCACTTGCAGCGCCATCTGTTGTTGAAAATTGTGTTGTTGTTGTTGTCTTCAGTCCTGAGACTGGTTTGATGCAGCTCTCCATGCTACTCTATCCTGTGCAAGCTGCTTCATCTCCCAGTACCTACTGCAACCTACATCCTTCTGAATCTGCTTAGTGTACTCATCTCTCGGTCTCCCTCTACGATTTTTACCCTCCACGCTGCCCTCCAATGCTAAATTTGTGATCCCTTGATGCCTCAAAACATGTCCTACCAACCGATCCCTTCTTCTAGTCAAGTTGTGCCACAAACTTCTCTTCTCCCCAATCCTATTCAATACCTCCTCATTAGTTACGTGATCTATCCACCTTATCTTCAGTATTCTTCTGTAGCACCACATTTCGAAAGCTTCTATTCTCTTCTTGTCCAAACTAGTTATCGTCCATGTTTCACTTCCATACATGGCTACACTCCAAACAAATACTTTCAGAAACGACTTCCTGATACATAGATCTATATTCGATGTTAACAAATTTCTCTTCTTCAGAAACGCTTTCCTTGCCATTGCCAGTCTACATTTTATATCCTCTCTACTTCGACCATCATCAGTTATTTTACTTCCTAAACAGCAAAACTCCTTTACTACTTTAAGTGTCTCATTTCCTAATCTAATTCCCTCAGCATCACCCGATTTAATTTGACTACATTCCATTATCCTCGTTTTGCTTTTGTTAATGTTCATCTTATATCCTCCTTTCAAGACACTGTCCATTCCGTTCAACTGCTCTTCCAAGTCCTTTGCCGTCTCTGACAGAATTACAATGTCATCGGCGAACCTCAAAGTTTTTACTTCGTCTCCATGAATTTTAATACCTACTCCAAATTTTTCTTTTGTTTCCTTTACTGCTTGCTCAATATACAGATTGAATAACATCGGGGAGAGGCTACAACCCTGTCTCACTCCTTTCCCAACCACTGCTTCCCTTTCATGCCCCTCGACTCTTATTACTGCCATCTGGTTTCTGTACAAATTATAAATAGCCTTTCGCTCCCTGTATTTTACCCCTGCCACCTTTAGAATTTGAAAAAGAGTATTCCAGTCAACATTGTCAAAAGCTTTCTCTAAGTCTACAAATGCTAGAAACGTAGGTTTGCCTTTTCTTAATCTTTCTTCTAAAATAAGTCGTAAGGTCAGTATTGCCTCACGTGTTCCAACATTTCGACGGAATCCAAACTGATCCTCCCCGAGGTCTGCATCTACCAGTTTCTCCATTCGTCTGTAAAGAATTCGCGTTAGTATTTTGCAGCCGTGGCTTATTAAACTGATAGTTCGGTAATTTCCACATCTGTCAGCACCTGCTTTCTTTGGGATTGGAATTATTATATTCTTCTTGAAGTCTGAGGGTATTTCGCCTGTCTCATACATCTTGCTCACCAGCTGGTAGAGTTTTGTCATGACTGGCTCTCCCAAGGCCGTCAGTAGTTCTAATGGAATGTTGTCTACTCCGGGGGCCTTGTTTCGACTCAGGTCTTTCAGTGCTCTGTCAAACTCTTCACGCAGTATCGTATCTCCCATTTCGTCTTCATCTACATCCTCTTCTATTTCCATAATATTGTCCTCAAGTACATCGCCCTTGTATAAACCTTCTATATACTCCTTCCACCTTTCTACCTTCCCTTCTTTGCTTAGAACTGGGTTTCCATCTGAGCTCTTGATATTCATACACGTGGTTCTCTTCTCTCCAAAGGTCTCTTTAATTTTCCTGTAGGCAGTATCTATCTTACCCCTAGTGAGATAAGCTTCTACATCCTTACATTTGTCCTCTAACCATCCCTGTTTAGCCATTTTGCACTTCCTGTCGATCTCATTTTTGAGACGTCTGTATTCCTTTTTGCCTGCTTCATTTACTGCATTTTTATATTTTCTCCTTTCATCAATTAAATTCAATATTTCTTCTGTTACCCAAGGATTTCTAGCAGCCCTCGTCTTTGTACCTACTTTATCCTCTGCTGCCTTCACTACTACATCCCTCAGAGCTACCCATTCTTCTTCTACTGTATTTCTTTCCCCTATTCCTGTCAATTGTTCCCTTATGCTCTCTCTGAAACTCTGTACAACCTCTGGTTCTTTCAGTTTATCCAGGTCCCATCTCCTTAATTTCCCACATTTTTGCAGTTTCTTCAGTTTTAATCTACAGGTCATAGCCAATAGATTGTGGTCAGAGTCCACATCTGCCCCTGGAAATGTCTTACAGCTTAAAACCTGGTTCCTAAATCTCTGTCTTACCATTATATAATCTATCTGATACCTTTTAGTATCTCCAGGGTTCTTCCACGTATACATCCTTCTTTCATGATTCTTAAACCAAGTGTTAGCTATGATTAAGTTGTGCTCTGTGCAAAATTCTACTAGGCGGCTTCCTCTTTCATTTCTTAGCCCCAATCCATATTCACCTACTATATTTCCTTCTCTCCCTTTTCCTACACTCGAATTCCAGTCACCCATTACTATTAAATTTTCGTCTCCCTTCACTATCTGAATAATTTCTTTTATTTCATCGTACATTTCTTCAATTTCTTCATCATCTGCAGAGCTAGTTGGCATATAAACTTGTACTACTGTAGTAGGTGTGGGCTTCGTATCTATCTTGGCCACAATAATGCGTTCACTATGCTGTCTGTAGTAGCTTACCCGCATTCCTATTTTCCTATTCATTATTAAACCTACTCCTGCATTACCCCTATTTGATTTTGTGTTTATAACCCTGTAGTCACCTGTCCAGAAGTCTTGTTCCTCCTGCCACCGAACTTCACTAATTCCCACTATATCTAACTTTAACCTATCCATTTCCCTTTTTAAATTTTCTAACCTACCTGCCCGATTAAGGGATCTGACATTCCACGCTCCGATCCGTAGAACGCCAGTTTTCTTTCTCCTGATAACGACATCCTCCTGAGTAGTCCCCGCCCGGAGATCCGAATGGGGGACTATTTTACCTCCGGAATATTTTACCCAAGAGGATGCCATCATCATTTAATCATACAGTAAAGCTGCATGTCCTCGGGAAAAATTACGGCTGTAGTTTCCCCTTGCTTTCAGCCGTTCGCAGTACCAGCACAGCAAGGCCGTTTTGGTTAATGTTGCAAGGCCAGATCAGTCAATCATCCAGACTGTTGCCCCTGCAACTACTGAAAAGGCTGCTGCCCCTCTTCAGGAACCACACGTTTGTCTGGCCTCTCAACAGATACCCCTTCGTTATGGTTGCACCTACGGTACGGCCATCTGTATCGCTGAGGCACGCAAGCCTCCCCACCAACGGCAAGGTCCATGGTTCATGGGGGGAGGTTGAAAATTGTAACTACTGTAATTTTGAAAGTTTGTCCTCCTGAAAATGCACTGTTGTCCAAGCATATTGCAACAAACGGTGTATTTCTATCGCTGCTCGTTTAGTTTTTATTGCAGTTTCAAATATACCGGTCATTTTTGAAACACCTGTATATACGATGCCTTTTGAACATTATTAAAGTTTATACATTGTTTGTCCTCTGTCAAAATCTTTCATTTGCTAACTATGCCTATCAGTAGTTAGTGCCTTCAATAGTTAGAATCTTTTATTTATCTGGCAGTACCGGCGCTCGCTGGATTGCAGTAGTTCGAGTAACGAAGATTTTTGTGAGGTAAGTCATTCATGAAAGGCATAGGTTATTGTTAGTGAGGGCCATTCTTCTGTAGGTATTATTGAAAGTCAGACAGCGCTACGCTAAACCATATTATATGTTCGTCTAGTGATGATCACAGTAAGTAAAGATAGAACTGCCCGAGTACGTTTAATTTTACTCAGCTGCCTTTGTATCACATAAGGTAAGAGGTTTTCCAGAACAGTCATTTTTAATTTTTTCTAAGACGATGTTTCACATGGCAGTGGCACCCTATAACCTCTCCGCCGCAAAAGAAGTACAAGTTTGATATCCTCCCTCATGGGAACAACTCTGAAGTGTACTGTGCTACCACCAGAAACACTGAAGAAATGACTTTAGCGTTTTCGTCGCCACACTAACGCACACCAACACCTCCTTCTCCATGACAACTCAATGCCTCATCCAAGTCAACGAACCCGGGAGGAGCTCACAAAACTTCATTGAACCGTTACTCTTCATCCACCCTACTGTCCGGATTTTGTACTCCGGATTCCATCTGTTTGGATGGATGCACTCCACAGAAATCCGTACGTGGATGATAGGGAGGTTACTGATGCAGCAAGAGTATCTCTCCGACTTCTAAGTAAAGTGGTGCGTTGCGGTGATAGAGGCCCTCCCAGTAAGGTGGAAAAAGGCCATCGCAACGGAAATTAAAGAGCACGGTTTCGCAGCAGTATATAGAGTTAAATGACCCGTCGACAACGAGGTCATTACGGACGGTAAGTGTGGTTTTATAGGTAAATGAGAATGGAATATTATGGTGTTTTGCAATCTTGAATGAACATGCTTTCAGGGGGAAAAATGAATGGCACTACTTGCTGAATCCTCACGTATAACACCAAGGGTAATACCAGAGCGGGAGATGAGAATGATGGAATCAGGAGGAGGCGTTAGACAGAGTTAGTGTCTTTCCTATTATTTAATATCTGTTTGATAATTTAGTTAAAAAACGCTTCCAGAAGAACATTTGTGAGACAGCAAGAGAAAGGATAAACAAATTTATAAGATTTGCTGACGACATGGTGTAACGAAGTGAAAATTAAAAGTTTATTAACGATACGTTAGTGGGCAGTAATACAGTCTCGTAAACTGACCTGCGGCCTGAGTGCATTGTGCTGAACACATGCTCCTCCACATCTGCATCCAGTGACGCCTGTGGGATCAGGATGACACGGCGGTGGGTTGATACCGTTTGGCCTTCATGGCCTGTTCGCGTGGAGTTTGGTTTTTTGCAGTGGGTTGTAATCATCTGATGTGTCATCTACCTATGGTTACGAAATTATCAATAAGATATTCAGTAATTGGCCGCGCGGGATTAACCGAGCGGTCTTGGGGTGCTGCAGTCGTGGACTGTGCGGCTGGTCCCGGCGGAGGTTCGAGTCCTCCCTCCGGCATGGGTGTGTGTGTTTGTCCTTATGATAATTTAGGTTAAGTAATGTGTAAGCTTAGGGACTGATGACCTTAGCAGTTAAGTCCCATAAGATTTCACACACATTTGATTTTATTCAGTAATTACTGCGATTATGGTTTTTGCTTTCGTTGTGGTCTTCAGTCTGAAGGCTCATTTGATGCATCTCTTCAGGCAAGCCAGTAATACGCATGACATTTCACCTCTGCATACCCAACAGCCTTGTTGAATACACCTGTTCCAGTCAGCTCATTGAAGTTAAACAACGTTCGGATTGGTTGATACGTGGATGGACGATCTCCAGAATATATCACGCGCTATTGGGAATTTTCCCTTTGCTTTTCCAACATAGGGAAGGAGGATCGGTGGTGTGAAGTTTCTGATCAACAGACTTCGTGCCAATGCCTTAGATTAAACACCTAACCTCTCTATAGTGCCTCATGAAGTGACATGTTACACTGCTCATCGAGATCCGTCCGTCGAATGGAGCGTTAAGCCAGGCAGCGCCGTTTGTGCTGTTCGAAAGGAATAGAATATGTGCCAGCACCTGGTTCCTCCCTCTCCCGTCTGTCATCATCAATCAACAAGAAAATGACACCACACAACACAAACTTCCATTTCAGTCATCTACACATATCAGATACACTTGGCAAATTTATCGCACACTTCGCGAAGAAAAGGTGCCTTTTTCACGAAGGACAGAAAAAGCTTTTCCAGCCAGGCGGCTGAACCTGTCACTCGGGATCTCACAGCAAATCATTCCAAATCATTTACTTTTTTTACCTCAGCATAACTGCAAGTTATGCTATAAATTTCTTTTTCCCATTCGATTCAGTGCGTGTTCATTTGTCATTTGGTCTATCCATTATGGCACCAGAACACAAGTTACATATACTTCTGTACAGTTACTTGACAAGGAGAGCACAATTTATTCAGCACTAAACAATGTTAAAAGTCAAAAACGGGGGTCTGGCATGCCATTGCGCCAGTGGAAACTGAAATGGATCCAACATTTAATGGGCGAACCGTGGTTCAAATGGCTCTGAGCACTATGGGACTTAACATCTGAGGTCATCAGTATCCTTGAACTTAGAACTACTTAAATTAACTAACCTAAAGACATCACACACATCCAAGCCCGAGTCAGGGTTCGAACCTGCGACCGTAGCGCTTAGAACCCCTCAGCCACACCAGCCGGCCGAAACGTTTGTATAGATTGATTCTCGTCACGATGGAGAACAGTATGTAGGCCCTTCCAACATAGCTCTCGTCACGATGGAGAACAGTATGTAGGCCCTTCCAACATAGCCAGTCTTCTGCATGACTTGATTCTCAGCACTTGATTAATGCTCTGATCCTTATTTCACCTATTTCGGTCACAGGCTTGTTGAAATGTTTCTGCGAGTGGCTGTATAGCTCCCAGGAAACTTTCCTTTCTTTTGAGATGTTGGAGTGCTGATGATATCCACATAATAAATGGACTGGATACATTAGTTGACGTGTCTTTCCTATTCTAACTGCTATTTCCCATGCAAATTTAGGCAGTGCGGTACTAGACAATAGTGCAAGTACTGTCGAGAAAAACTGCCTTCGACTATAAAGTTTATTTGGTTGAGAGATACATCCACTGTTCTGGCTTGGCATGGTATTATTCGCTGAATAATCTCTTGACGAAAAAGTTTTTGTTGCCTACCCTGAGTTCAAGATCAAAGAAGCAAATAGAGACGGCAAGGACGTGGTCTCTACAGTGTGTTTGAGAAAGTAATGTCCAACATCTGTGCAATGGGTCAAAATCTGCTTGAGAAATGGATACATTAATTCCGTTTGTGGTACCATCTTCGGCCATACTCCCTTAGCTAACAGCTGCTTACTTCTGATAAAATCCTAAATGCTACTGTGATATAACCAAACTGTAATACAGTAAGCTACAATAAAGCACGATGCAGTTACATTAAGATAGAATCAAGTAGTACTTAAGTAGCAATAAATTTAATCCAAAAACAGATTGTTTTACACTATGGTTGATGACCTACGCCAATCCGAGCCCTACATTCCTGCACAAGGATAATTCTGCACAATATTTAAAACATAAGTTCTTCGTAAAGAAATCTTACTGCTGTTAAGAACTGCTCCTTACCAGTCTGCCCATCTCCTTAAGCTGCTCGAGTTGATTCATTGCAGCGCTAGTCAACCTGGTTCCTCTCACTCACTAATGGGTGTTCCAGCTACCACTGTGGGCGTTGTATGGCAGCAGGTTTACAACATTTTCATTAGTGGTAAGGTATAGGATTGGTAATCAGGGCACATGGGTTGCTGGAGTGGAATGATGAACACATTTGTTATCGTTGTTGTGTTGTGGTCTTCAGTCCTGGGACTGGTTTGATGCAGCTCTCCATGCTACACTATCCTGTTCAAGCTTCTTCATCTCCCAGTACCTACTGCAGCATACATTCTTCTGAATCTGCTTAGTGTATTCATCTCTTGGTCTCCCTCTACGATTTTTACCCTCCACGCTGCCTTCCAATTCTAAATTGGTGATCCCTTGAAGTTTCAGAACGTGTCCTACCAACCTATCCCTTCTTCAAGTCAAGTTGTTCTACAAACTCCTCCCCAATTCTATTCAATACCTCCTCATTAGTTGTGTGATCTACCCAACTAATCTTCAGCATTCTTCTGTAGCACCTAATTTCGAAAGCTTCTAGTCTCTTCTTGTACAAACTATTTATCGCCCATGTTTCACTTCCATACATGGCTACACTTCATACAAATACTTCCTGAGATTTAAATCTATACTCGATGTTAACAAATTTCTCTTCTTCAGAAACGCTTTCGTTGCCATTGCCTGTCTACATTTTATATCCTCTCTACTTCGACCATCATCATTTATTTTGCTCCCCAAATAGCAAAACTCCTTTACTACTTTAAGTGTCTCATTTCCCAATCTAATTCCCTCAGCATCACCCGACTTAATTTGACCACATTCCATTATCCTCGTTTTGCTTTTGTTGATGTTCATCTTATATCCTCCTTTCAAGACACTGTCCATTCCGTTCAACTGCTCTTCCAAATCTTTTGCTGTCTCTGACAGAAGTACAATGTCATCGGCGAAAATCAAAGTTTTATTTCTTCTCCATGGATTTTAATACCTACTGCGAATTTTTCCTTTGTTTCCTTTACTGCTTGCTCAATAGACAGATTCAATAATATTGGGGACAGGCTACAACCCTGTCTCACTCCCTTCCCAACCGCTGTTTCCCTTTCATGCCCCTTGACTCTTATAACTGCCATCTGGTTTCTGCACTAATTGTAAATAGCCTTTCGCTCCCTGTATTTTACCCCTGCCACCTTCAGAATTTGAAAGAGAGTATTCCAGTCAACATTGTCAAAAGCTTTCTCTAAGTCTACAAATGCTAGAACGGTAGGTTTGCCTTTCCTTATCTATTTTCTGAGATAAGTCGTAGGGTCAGTATTGCCTCACGTGTTCCAACATTTCTACGGAATCCAAACTGATCTTCCCCGAGGTCGGCTTCTAGCAGTTTTTCGATTCGTCTGCAAAGAATTCGCGTTAGTCTTTTGCAGCTGTGACTTATTAAACTGATAGTTCGGTAATTTTCACATCTGTCAACACCAGCTTTCTATGAGATTGGAGTTACTATATTCTTTTTGAAGACAGGGAATTTCGCCTGTCTCATACATCTTTCTCACCAGATGGTAGGCCTGGCTCTCCAAAGGCTGTCAGTAGTTGTAATGGAATGTTGTCTACTCCCGGGCCTTGTTTCGACTTAAGTCTTTCAGTGCTCTGCCAAACTCTTCACGCTGTATCATATCTCCAATTTCATCTCCATCTACCTCCTCTCCCATTTCCATAACATTGTCCTCAAGAACATCGCCTCTGTATAGACCCTCTATATACTCCTTCCACCTTTCTGCTTTCCCTTCTTTGCTTAGAACTGGGTTCCCATCAACGCTCTTGATATTCATGCAAGTGGTTCTCTTTTCTCCAAAGGTCTCTTTAATTTTCCTGTAGGCAGTATCTATCTTACCCCTAGTAAATTATCCTCTACATCCTTACATTTGTCCTCTAGCCATCCCTGCTTAGCCATTTTGCACTTTCTGTCGATCTCATTTTTGAGACCTTTGTACTCCTTTTTGCCTGCTTCACTTACTGCATTTTTGTATTTTCTCCTTGCATCAATTAAATTCAGTATCTCTTCTGTTCCCCAAGGATTTCTACTAGCCCTCGTCTTTTTACCTACTTGATCCTCTGCTGCCTTCACTATTTCATCCCTCAAAGCTACCCATTCTTCTTCTACTGTATTTCTTTTCCCCATTCCTGTCAATTGTTCCCTTATGCTTTCCCTGAAACTCTGTACAACCTCTGGTTCTTTCAGTTTATCCTGCTTCCATCGTCTTAAAATCCCACCTTTTTGCAGTTTCATCAGTTTTAAGCTACAGTTCATAATCAATAGATTATGATCAGAGTCCACATGTGCCCATGGAAATGTCTTGCAATTTAAAATCTGGTTCCTAAATCTCTGTCTTACCATTATATAATGTATCTGAAACCTTTTAGTATCTCCAGGGTTCTTCTATGTATTCAACCTTCTTTCATGCTTATCCCATTTGTGGATACAAAAATTTATTTTCGCCACGTTAATGAAAACAGAGCACTGGCAACAACACAATGATTAGTTAGTATTATAAAACTGCGGTGATCTACACCGATTATTGGCCGGCTGGTGTGCCAGAGCGGCTCTAGGCGCTACAGTCCGGCACCGCGCGACCGCCACCGTCGCAGGTTCGAATCCTGCCTTGGGCATGGATGTGTGTGATGTCCTTAGGTTAGTTAGGTTTAAGTAGTTCTAAGTTCTAGGGGACTGATATTAAGTCCCATAGTGCTGAGAGCCATTTTTGAACGTCGATTATTCAATTGTCTAAATCAATGTGAATAGTTGAAAACATTTTAAAAGAAAAACCGCCTTAGGGCCCCAAATTTAAACTCATAAAAAATTACTTTACACAAATATAACTTTAACTACAGATCTGAGCTCACTAGTCAATTATTGGGCCTTAGGAATATGAAAAACAGCAATTTGTAAAAGTTATTGGGTTTAAAACAACTACTGAAACAGCAAAATCTCATACATACGTGAACACTATTATGGAAAACATTCGGCAATATGATATTATGACAGCCTGAAAGACCCACACATTAATTAGCACATTCTCGATGTTTGCCGTTCACAGCGGTAGGGTGTCTGAATCCTGTGCTCAAGAGCTCAAGTGACAACAACTGGCACGTGGGCCTACGCACACCAATAACGGCTTCTAGAACACACGAACCCAGTATTAATACAGAATTCGCTAAAACACTAAAACGAACAGCCAAGCACTGGGTATCGTCAAGTGCAGGAAGAGATGTTGAACGTTGAAGTTTGACAACCCTATTTACTATTAAAGCAATAGTTCATTAACCTATCTCCTTTGACGTGAAATATGACTTGATAAAATTATAGACCACAACAAGTTCAAGGTGATATTGACCAGACAATCCACACACAATCTTAAATACCAAAGCACCCTTTGACGGCGCAAAATTATTACTATCGTTAGTTGTCAACAAATAGGGTGCAGGCGTTTCCAATTTAAATTAGCCGCTGAAGTTTTATACCAAGAATAATCTTTGATTCGTAAGATTAATCACTAATATCGGCCACGCTTGGAATGCAACAGAACCAGTGCACAGCACAGTTACATGGACCTGCAAAATACCAAGTATCCCGGACCCACTACTAAGTGGTCCAAGGAATGGCTAACGAAGAGTGGCTCCACGGAGCAATGACACTCAAAAGTTCCACCACAAAATGGTTTTTAAAGTTAGCCCAGCAGCTCGCTGTTAACACACACACCACGATCTCATCAGGATTCGAGACAAACACGACTCTTAAATAGAGACTTTGTAGACCGGTGACTGCTTCTGCACTCCGTTTACACTCGCCACGAAACCCAGGCTCCGGAATGTCAACACCGCGCGTACTCGCAGTACACCAAGCGCCGACTGACTTCTCGCGGTGCTCCCAGTGCTATCTTCCCTCTGTTACTGCCGGCTTCTGTGGCCGAGCGGTTCTAGGCGCTTCAGTCCGGAACCGCGAGAATGCTACGGTCTCCAAGTTCGAATCCTGCCTTGGGCATGGATGTGTGTGATGTCCTTAGGTTAGTTAGGTTGAAGAAGTCTGTGGAGGTTACTGATGTCCTCAGATGTTAAGTCCCATAGTTCTCAGAGCCATTTCAAACATTTCAATTGCTCAGAGCCATTTCAAACGTTTCAATCCTTTGTCACTGCCGCCGACCGAGTCTCCGTCACTGCCCCGATCCAGACTCCTCTTCCTCACGAGCTGCGACCGTCTTAAATAGAAAGCGCTAGTCAACCAGGACGCCGTAGAGCGTGTACCTTTGACAGAGAAACCCATCCTGCCAAGAGCATCGTAGGAAGTCACGGCTCAATTTGGTTTTCCTAAAGTTTCCCACAACATTTGAAACTTCAGAAAATATACAGCTTGTATCGTCAGCGTACAAATTTAGTTCACGTTACATGAATGAAAGTAGATGGCTCTACGGTGCGGCCGCAAACAAAAGAAGCTCGTCCCAGAAATTTCGGTACATCTGCACGCTCACTACCCAGCTGTGACTGGCAAGCAGACCCCAACCCCACCCCATATATGCTGCGGAAAAAAAGTACGTCTGGCAAGACGACGTCGATTTTGATCCAATGAAGGCATATGCCTGGGGGATAGCACATGTACTGATAATGGTTTAAAACGTCATCTTTTAAGGGATAGCGTAGTGGCATAGCTACCTGAGCGCCATCTGTGTCTACCCTTTATACAGAAGGCTCAGTGTTGTGCAAACATGGGGACCAAGCAGGAAACGATGCCACAGAGAGGCACTCATGCTTCCTACAGCCATCTCACGATAATACTCGTCCGCACACTGTCCGTGAAACTCGACGTGCTCTGCAAGACGTGCAGCGATTTGCCTGGCTAGCACGATCTCGGAGTTTGCCTCCAATTAAGTACGTATGAAGGATGATGGTACAAGATGTGACTCGTGCAACTTCCCAATCAACAACTTGTAAGAACTACGTGAATAGGTCGAGCAGAAGTGGTATAACGTATCCCAGCACAGTATTCGTTATCTGAACGATCGACTGGAAGCCAGAGTCAGCTCCTTCATTGTCGCTCGTGGAGGCTACGCCATGTACTAATATCGATGTTTCGACATGCTTTGATACCTAGTACCTCAACCGTTTGCACTTCTTTTCTCTAAACGTAATCGTTTCGTGTACTCCACATGCACTGTTGCAACAATAAATCATGTGTGAATAGAAAACCTCTAAAAGAGTGTACTAATCTTTTCCGGCAGTGTTCAGTCTACGAATTGTGAGAGACACGCGTAGACGACAATACACAGCACATACTGCTTTCTTTACGGTCGCACTGGTCAGTACGCAAATAATTTGTCACAATCAGGTACAAACAAAATATTGTGATATACTGGGAAGCCAAGATGTCAAAAGAATGACGTTCATGTCTATTTCCCTGATTATCTGAGAACAGACTTCATTTTTTTATTTTTATTTTTAATTTTTTTTAATTTTTTGTCATCAGTCTGGTCTGATGCAGTCCGCCACGAATTCCACTCCCGTGCCAATTTCTTCACCTCAGAGTAGCACTTGGAAACTACATCTTCAATTATTTGTTGAATGTATTCCAATCTTTGTTTTCCTCTACAGTTCTTGTCCTCTATAGCTTCCTTTAGTATCATGAAACTCATTCGTTGATGACATAACAGATGTCCCATTATCCTGTTCCTTTTCTTTGTCGGTGTTTTCCACATACTCCTTTCCTCTCTCTTTCTGCGCAGAACCTCCTCATTCCTTACCGTACCTGTTCAGCTAATTTTCAACATTCGTCTGTAGCACCTCATCACAAACGCACACTCTCTGCCATCCCCCCTCCCCCCCCCCCCCCCATTCATAACGAATCCTGCTCCCATTACGCCATTTTATACTGTTGCTGATGTTACCCTGTACCCGTCTGGCCAGAAATCCTTGTTACCGTTTCACTTCACTGACGCCTATTATATATAACTTGTCCCTTTGCATTTTTCTTTTCAGATTTGCCAGCTTCCCTACCACGTTCATGCTCTTGACATCCCACATCTCGACTAGTATAACGGTATCCTTTTTCTGGTTATTCAATATTTTTCTGATGATCACCTCCCCCTTGGTAGTACCCTACCGGAAATCCGAATGGGGGAACGTTTCGTAATCTTTTGCCAATGGAAAGATCATCATGACACTTTTTCAATTACAAACCGCATATCCTGTGGATACAAATTATGTGCCTTTAATTTAGTGGTTTCCATTGTCTTCTGCATCCTCATGCCACTTACGGTGATCATTGCTGATTCTCCCGCATTTAGGGGTAGTTTCCCACCCCAAGGACAATAGAGTGCCCTGAACCTCGGTTCTCTCCTCCATCCTTTTTGAAAGGACGGTTGGCAGAATGAGGGTGACTTCTTATGACGGATATCTTCGATTGCAAATGCTGCTTATTAGTCGAAATTTTTGGTTTCATAGATATTAGAAACAAATGACGTACCGTGTGGTTATTGTGTTATAAAACATGATCCAATGAGTCAATGAACCCAAGCCGATTGTGAGAACATCTTCCTACAAGTCATTAAAATCGTAAGAACAAGCCCACTGAATATTTTCAGTAAATACTTAAAAAATTTCTAAATCGTTCAACAATCATTGTATAACTTTAGAAACAACTAGCTCCGAACGTAGATTCATTAGTTGCCACTTATCGCATTTCATAATTAGTTTAAAAAACAAACCCTAATATTTGATCTATAACGCGCTCTACAGAAGAATTTATCTCACCAATCATGTATGAGGATGTACGTCACATTTTCTAAACATCCCCCCCCCCTTCCGAACCGATGACCCGGTAAAACAACGAATTTAGGAAATGGCAGTTAAAGTTGGAAAAAATTTGTAGCTATTCTTCAAAACTCATTCAGATGCAGAGAAACTAAATAATCTACAATTAATAATAATGAGCCTATATTAGCCGCGTATATACGTTAGATTGGTGAAAAAGACTACATTAAAACCAATACACTACAAGAAGAAATGCTATTTGCTATAAATCTCAGTACAGATACAGCAGGATTATATTTAAGAATGTGATATTTTAGTTTACAAAAATAATATTGTTTTGAATAATGTAGTTACATTTGACCCCGAGCACCATCAATCTTACGTCACTATCGAGGATTCGTTGGTGATTTGATGAAAGAAGTGCCATATGATTTCAGTATGTGCTTCACTGACAGCATCTTGTAGGAAAACTTCTGATACAAGTCTCCATACAACTACAATAATGCGAGCCGTAAATAAGATAAAATCCAGTTCAATGTGTGACCGCAGTACGAGGGCAACAATGAAGATTTGATTAGCTTACTTTTGTAAAGCAGAAGTTCTATGGCTGCCTAAGGGACATCTATGGCTCATTTTGTAGTATATTTTCAAGATATTCAATTATATAAATCAGCAGCTTCAAGGGCCTAATAAAACTCCTTTATTGACAAACTTGAACTAAATGGTTATAATCTGTTGGAGACATAACTTTATCACTCTCCTGAATTATCATGTGACAACTCAACGAATGCAGCCTGGACATTGAAAGATGATTTGCAGATATCTGAAAATTTAATGTGTCTGACTGGATGAAAACTCCTTTTAACTGAAATATTGAAGAAGGTAATGCAACTATCTAAGAGGAATTGTCAGAAATTAGATGTGGTGAAGAAAGGAAACATAATTTTGATGGTGGTCGATATCAAAACCTATGGCAAAGTAAGAAAAAGTAATATTCTTATAGCCAAATATATGAAAAATGATATTCACTTTATTGATTTCTTTCTCTGCTTCATATCTTAGGGAACCAGGCTTTAGCGCTGTTAATCATATTATTTGTGAGAGAATGGAACTGCTGAATACTACCGAATGAGGAGACCTTCGTTTGTTTCTTATAAAAACTGAGGAACATATTTAGTATTTGGTTATACGGGATTAACGTCAGGATGTCAATAATAATTTAATTATCACATAATAAATATTATCAGACTTCTTGCATGTTCGCATGGAAAATTCAAATAAAATTATATGTTTAAGTACAGTAACTTGCACCCGTGCTCTAGGGCTAGAGGTTTGCCTACTAACCAAAACGGCCTCCCTCCTTGGCTTGAACCATACAACTTCTTAAACTATGATTAATTATCATCAAAAACGTCATCCGAAGAGTTATGATGTAAGAAGTCACCCTCATTCCGCCAACGGCTTGCCAAAGGGGGCGAAGGAATGGATACAGGCTCAGGCACTCCCTAGCCTTTGAGGTATGAAAGTGCCTCTGAAAGGCAGAAGTATCAGCAACGATCAACAGCATTAGGCAATGGAAACCACTGCATTAAAGACACACAACGTTTATCCACATGGCATTTGGCCTGTAACTGAAAAAGTGTCATGACGATATCACCATTAGCAAAAGATTCTTGGCTAATCCCACATTCAGATCACAAAGACTCTATAAACAATGAAAGGATGACTGTCTACGAGTCTGAGGACGGAATGTTAGAAATATGAACCTGATGGGAACATATAAAAACTGAAAATAGAAATGCTAAGGCTCAATATAGGTTTAGCAGGGATCAGTGAAGTGAAATCGAAACAAGCCAAGGATTTCTGGTTAGATGATTACAGGATAATATCAACAGCAGCAGAAAATAGTATAACTGGAGCAGGATTAGTTATATATGGGGCAGCCGAACGACGAAAGAAGGAAGTGCAGAAATATTGAGAGACATTCAGGAACACAGAAATACAAGTTTGTCACTCCAAATAATGCGATGGATATAGTCTTCTTAAGAAAGGCACTAAGTGCCCGAAAGCGGTTAACAAATTAAATTTCCTTTATGTATAAGTAATTTGTTGTTTATTATTTCGTTGTATACAACTACATTTGCTGATGATGGATAAAGAACTAAATACAAATAAATTTGGAATGAAAGAAAAAGGAAGTTCGGGGAGGCTAAGGCGAAATGGCTGCATGAAAGATTTGGTAAAATCGAAAAGGAAATCACTATCGGAAGGACTGACTCAGCATACAGACAAGGCAAAACAAAATTCGAATTGCTCTTATGACGTGGTAGGAGCAGAACAGGAGGCGATAGGGCAGAGTTAGGGTATACATTACTAGAATCGGAATTCACAAGAGCTTTGAAGACATAATATCAAGTAAGGCAGAAGAGATAGACATTCCGTCGGATCTTATAATATTATTGGGTGAAGTGGCTACAAAAACAATGGTTCATTTTGGTGTGTATAGTGTAGTATGTTGTATACATGGAAGAACCCTGGAGATACTAAAACATATCAGATAGATTGCATAATGGTAAGACAGAGATTTAGGAACCAGGTTTTAAACTGTAAGTCATTTCCAGGGGCAGATGTGGACTCTGACCACAGTCTATTGGTTATGACCCGTAGATTAAAACTGAAGAAACTGCAAAAAGGTGGGAATTTAAGGAGATGGAACCTGGATAAACTGACTAAACCAGAGGTTGTACAAAGTTTCAGGGAGAGCATAAGGGAACAATTGACAGGAATGGGGGAAAGAAATACAGTAGAAGAGGAATGGGTATCTTTGAGGGATGAAGTAGTGAAGGCAGCAGAGGATCAAGTAGATAAAAACACGAGGACTAGTAGAAATCCTTGGGTAACAGAAGAAATACTAAATCCAATTGATGAAAGGAGAAAATATAAAGATGCAATAAATGAAGCAGGCAAAAAGGGATACAAATGTCTCAAAAATGAGATCGACAGGAAGTGCAAAATGTCTAAGCAGGGATGACTAGAGGACAACTGTAAAAATGTAGAGGCTTATCTCACTAGGGGTAAGATAGATGCTGCCTTTGGAGATAAGAGAAACACTTGTATGAACATCAAGAGCTCAGATGGAAACCCAGTTCTAAGCAAAGAAGGGAAAGCAGAATGGTGGAAGGAGTATATAGAGGGTCTATACAAGGGCGATGTTCTTGAGGACAATATTACGGAAATGGAATAGGATGTAGATGAAGACGAAGTGGGAGATACGATACTGCGTGAACAGTTTGACAGAGCACTGAAAGACCTGAGTCGAAAAAAGGTACCGCCGAGCAGACAACATTCCATTGGCATTACTGACGGCCTTGGAAGAGCCAGTCCTGACAAAACTCTACCATCTGGTGAGAAATATGTATGAAAAAGGCGAAATACCCTCAGACTTCAAGAAGAATATAATAATTCCAATCCCAAGGAAAGCAGGTGTTGACAGATGTGAAAATTGTCGAACAATCAGTTTAATAAGTCACAGCTGCAAAATACTAACACGAATTCTTTACAGACGAATGGAAAGACTAGTAGAAGCCAACCTCGGGGAAGATCAGTTTGGATTCCGTAGAAACACTGGAACACGTGAGGCAATACTGACATTACGACTTTTTATAGAAGAAAGATTGAGGAAAGGCAAACCTACGTTTCTAGCATTTGTAGACTTAGAGAAAGCTTTTGACAATATTGACTGGAATACTCTCTTCCAAATTCTAAAGGTGGTAGGGGTAAAATACAGGGAGCGAAAGGGTATTTACAATTTGTACAGAAATGAGATAGCAGTATTAAGAGTCGAGGGGCATGAATGGGAAGCAGTGGTTGGCAAGGGAGTGAGACAGGGTTGTAGCCTCTCCCCGATGTTATTCAATCTGTATATTGAGCAAGCAGTAAAGGAAACAAAAGAAAAATTCGGAGTAGGTATTAAAATCTATGGAGAAGGAATAAAAACTTTGAGGTTCGCCGATGAACATCAACAAAAGCAAAACGAGGATAATGGAATGTAGTCGAATTAAGTCGATTGATGCTAAGGGAATTAGATTAGGAAATGAGGCACTTAAAGTAGTAAAGGAGTTTTGCTATTTGGGGAGCAAAATAAATGATGATGGTCGAAGTAGAGAGGATATCAAATGTAGACTGGCAATGGAAAGGAAAGCGTTTCTGAAGAAGAGAAATTTGTTAACATCGAGTATAGATTTAAGTGTCAGGAAGTCTTTTCTGAAAGTATTTGTATGGAGTGTAGCCAGGTGTGGATGTGAAACATGGACGATAAATAGTTTGGAAAAGAAGAGAATAGAAGCTTTCGAAATGTGGTGCTACAGAAGAATGCTGAAGATAAGGTGGATAGATCACGTAACTAATGAGGAGGTATTGAATAGGATTGGGGAGAAGAGAAGTTTGTGGCACAACTTGACCAGAAGAAGGGATCGGTTGGTAGGACATGTTCTGAGGCATCAAGGGATCACCATTTTAGTATTGGAGGGCAGCGTGGAGGGTAAAAATCGTTGATGGAGACCAAGAGATGAATACACTAAGCAGATTCAGAAGGATGTAGGTTGCAGTAGGTACTGGAAGATGAAGAAACTTGCACAGGATAGAGTAGTATGGAGAGCTGCATCAAACCAGTCTCAGGACTGAAGACCACGACAACAACAACAACAACAGTGTAGGAGACTGGCGACCTACTGTCAGACTTTCGGAAAAACTTCTTTCTCACATTTCCGAAGATTTGGAAGAGTCGACAAGTACGATCAGGTTGGCTGTACGAAATGTAAAGGCACCAGAGAAGTGGTTTTGGCGCTTCGAAAACAAAAAAGAAAAAGAAAAGGGTACTATAGAATATGTACAGGAAGCAAGAGGGAGCAATAAGAGTGGAAGACCAAGAACGAAATGCTCGGATTAAGAATATATTCATGGTGAAACCATATCAGTTATAAGATTCATCGGTGACATAGCTACCTTTAGTGAAAGTGTGAAATAATTGGAGGATCTGCTGAATGGAATGAACAGTCTGACGTGTACAGATTTGGATTAAGATTAAATAAAAGGAAGTTGAAAGTAATGAGGAGCAACATAAAAGACAACAGTGAGAAAATATACAAATTGTGGATCACGAAGTAGACGAAGATAAGGGAAGTCTGCTACCTAGGCAGCAACGCAAGCCACCATCGATGGACCGCCAAAAGAAAAGTGTTTAACAGTGCTGCACATACGCTCTGCTATAGATAGTTGGAAACACGTAATGCACTCGGGAACTTTCAAAAAATTCTTGTTGATTCCATTCGTTCAGAAATATGTGCTACCATATTCAGTAAAGAATGGGGGCAAAATCAGATATTGAATTAAGTGGCCCGCCACGAAGCTCTTCATCTCAGAACAGCACTTACAACCAATGTCCTCAATTATTTGCTGCATGCATTCCAATCTCTGTCTTTCTCTACAGTTTTTCCCTCTAGTACCATTGAAGTAATTCCCTCAAGTCTTAACAGATGTCCTATCATCCTGTCCCTTCTCCTTATCAGTTTTTCCACATATTCCTTTCCTCTCCGATGCTGCGTAGAACCTCCTCATTCCTTACCTTATCAGTCCACCTAATTTTCAATATTCGTCTCTAGCACCACATCCCAAATGCTTCGCTTCTCTTCTGCTCCGGTTTTCCCACAGTCCATGTTTCAGTGCCATACAATGTTGTACCCCAGACGTACATTCTCAGAAATTTCTTCCTCAAAATAAGGCTGATATTTGATATTAGTAGACTTCTCTTGCCCAGAAATACCTATTTGCCATACCTAGTTAACTTTTGACGTCTTCCTTACTCCGTCCGTCATTGGTTATTTTATTGCCTACGTAGCAAAACTCCTTAAATTCATCGACTTCGTGACCAGCCATCCTGATGTTAACTTTCTCGCTGTTCTCATTTTTACTACTTCTCATCACCTTCGTCTTCCTTTGATTTACCCTCAATCCATACTCTGTACTCATTAGACTGTTCATTCCGTTCAGCTGATCATGTAATTCTTCTCCGCTTTCACTCAGGGTAGCAATGTCATCGGTGAATCGTATCATTGGTATCCTTTCACCTTGAATTTTAATTCCAGTCATGAACCTTTCTTATTATTTCATCATTGCTTCCTCGGTGTACAGATTGAACAGTAGGGGCGAAGGGCTACATCCTTGTCTTACACCCTTTTCAGTACCAACACTTCATTCTTCGTCGTCTTTTATTTATTATTCCCTGTGTGTTATGTACATATTGTATACGACCCATCTCTCCCAGCAGCTTTCCCCTACTATTTTCAGAATTTCGATCATCTTGCACAATTTTATGTTCTCGAACGTTTTTTTTCAGGACGACAAATCCTATGAACGTGTCTTGATTTTTCTTCAGTCTTCCTTCTATTATTAACCTCAACGTCAGAATTGCCTCTCTCGTGCCTTTACTTTTCCTAAAGCCAAACTGATCGTCACCTAGCACATTCTCAATTTTCTTTTCCATTCTTCTGTATATTATTCTTGTAAGCAACTTGGATGCGAGAGCTGTTCAGCTGATTGTGCAGCAATTCTCGCACTTGCCAGCTCGTGCCGTCTTTGGAATTGTGTAGATGATGCTTTTCCGAAAGTCAGATGGTATGTCGCCAGAGTCATTTATTCCACACACCAGCGTGAATAGTCGTTTTGTTGCTACTTCCCCCAACGATTTTAGAAATTCAGATGGAACGTTATCTATCCCTTCTGCCTTATCTGATCTTAAGTCCTCGAAAGTTCTTTTAAATTCTGATTCTTATACTGGATCCCCTATCTCTTCTAAATCGATTATGTTTCTTCTTCTATCACATCGACAATTCTTCCCCCCACCGACGCTTTCAATGTATTCTTCCCACCTATCCGCTCTCTCCTCTGCATTTATCAGTGGAATTCCCATTGCACTCTTAATGTTACCTCCGTTGCTTTTAATGTCACCGAAGGTTGTTTTGACATTCCTCTATGCTGAGCCTGTCCTTCCGACAATCGTTTCTTTTTAGATATCTTCACATTTCTTCTGCAGCCATTTCGTCTTAGCTTCCCTGAACTTCCTATTTATTTCATTCCTCAGCGACTTGTATTGTAGTATTCCTGAGTTTCTGAGAACATTTTTCTACTTACTCCTTTCATCATTAATCTGAAGTATTTCTTCTGTTACCCATGGTTATTTCGCAGTTACCTTCGTTGTACGTATGTTTTCCTTCCCAACTTCTGTGATGGCCTTTTTTTTAGAGATGTCCATTCCTCTTCAACTGTACTGCCTACTGAGCTAATCCTAATTGCTGTATGTATAGGCTTCCAGAACTTCAAGCGCATCTCGCATTACTTAGTACTTCCGTATCCCACTTTCTGCTTATTCATCACTACTATATTGTGATCTGAGTCTGTACCTGACCCTGGGTACACCTTACAATCCAGTATCTGAGGTTTAGCACGACTTAATTTTGCGAGGTATCGGCATAGCCAAATGAAAATGGAAATAGTTTGAAAACTTGCGCAAAAAGCAAAATTTGGGAATTTCATATTGCTGTCATCCTAACCATAAACGAATTCCGTATCACTCATTTTCCAATTTTGGATCGCATTATTATTATCAGCAACTACATTGATCGGTCACGTTATTTTGTAAATTCACGTTTCTCATTATATCTCAGGCTAATAGAAAAGGATCATACTATTCATACGTCGCTTTTCCTTTCACCCCTCACATCTCAGTTTGGCACATTCTTTCAAGGTCGTTGACAGTGTTTCCAGAATGCCTGTAACATACGTAGGAGGTGTTATCAAGAAACTGTAGAGTTACGGCCTTAAAAAACCTTCTCCTCATCGTAGTAATTTCACTACCATCTACCTGATACCCTGTACTGTAAAGCATCATCTCGCTAGCACATCATTAAGTAGTCACCGACGATATTTCTATAATCGTCAGAAATTTTTGTTTTCAGATTTGTGAGATAGCAGTGATCCATGTTTAGGGACAAATTTGGTAGTCACTACACTTCAAATAAGCAGCCGAGTAAATATGTTTTAACTTGTTTGGAAGCTACTTTCTGTCGGCAAGCAATTAGTGGAACCAACTCCAGCTCTCAAGAGCAAACATGGTGACGTAACAGTAGCTGCACCTTTGCAAACACTGACATCGTATATCATCCACTTGTATATATGCTGGCATTTAAAGGTGAAGCTTATTTTGAATGGTCACTTCGAACCGATTCCTTTTCACGTTATAATTCTGCATTGGGCCTACTTTTTTGCCTCGAATATTAGCAGTTAGCGGGGCTATGTACAGCGGTACAAAACGTATTCATTCGTGTGCCACCTACACTCAAATCATTGTAAGGTAAATAATAAGAAGTTTAGTCACTGTCACCTAGTCTGCTACACGGTCTTTAAAAGAACTAAGGATTACGCCGTTTTTAATAAACTCGAAGTCAAGGAAATGCCATCCCAAAAGTTTAGAGAAAACGTTTATATCAGAAAGAAATGCAGTATAATAAGAGCTTCCGGAACAATAGTATTATTTATTATAGCCATCTATAGGAAGCCTGATATACCCTTCACACCAAAAATTTACAAGCCAATTTAGGAATTTATCCTTTTACTGTCATTGTTCTACGTGGTTCCACTAAGATGAGAAAATTTTAAGTGAACTGAAAATTCAGTAACTAAATATACAAATGACATAGCTACTGATGTATTGTCCTCAGTCACCTCAATCATCAATATTTCCACTTAGCACCAGTATGTGGATTATATATATTTATATCAACAAATTTTTTAAACAAATGCGATGCTGTTTTCGAGGAATCTACTTTGTTTCATGTATAGAAGCTGTATTTGAGGTAGGCTAGCCCAGAGCAGAGTTCTGCTGTCCTGATAGTACGTGGTGCGCAGGGGCCATGAGAGTAAGGAGACGTGTTACCAAGACGTAAGGACAATAATTTTTTTCCTCACCCCATATGCTACTGTAACATGGGACATTGGTTTAATGCACTCTCTGCCATGCATGCTACAATGCATTTGCTCTGGTGTTTCGGCAGATATTTGTAACTTGGGGTTCGCGATGTGTAGCTTGCGTTGGTCCAGCTAGGTGTGTCTCACGATGATCATTATTAACAGGAAAGGCGGATTAAGTAACGTTAAAAAAATATTGAAGTACAATTTTATGTGCGCATTGGATTGAGCGGTCCCAGATTAGTCTAGTGTGATATTCGCTTTATAGATATGTATTAACAGAGTTGGTAAAACAGAAGAATCTACATGTATATCTGTACTCCGCAAGGCATCTTAACGTGTGCGGCGGAGAGTACTTGTGTACCACTGTCACTTTCCTCTTATCCTATTGCAATTGCGTGTAGTGCGAGGGAAGGAAGACTGCTGATAAGCCCACACGTGGTCTCGAATCTGACTAATTTTATCTTCAGACTCTTTTCACGAGCTATACGTAGGAGGAAGCTACGTATTGGTTGACTCTTCTAGGAAGGTACGCTCTCGGAATATTAAGAGTAGAGTTTTTTATTGTTTTTTTCTTTTTTTTAATGAACGTGTGACAATGCGTGCAGCTCTTCTTTGGATCTTCTCCATTTCCTCTACCATTTCTATCTGGTATGGATCCCATATGAGCAATATTCAAGGTTTCGTGGAACGAGCGTTTTGTAAGCTATTACCTTTACTCATTGGCGGCATTTCTTTAAAGGAACCTTCCAATTAACCTCAGTCTGGTATCCACCTTGCTTGTGATTAATTTTATCTAGACTTCAAATAGCTTTCTACGCATGTTATTTTATGGATATAACTACATCCAGTGGTTTCCCTGCAGTTTTGTAGTCGTACGATAAGGAATCATTCCGTTTATGTATTCAGAATATGTGTCATGAGCCACTCCCTGCCCCAAGCGTCAGTCGTCTACAGGTCTTCCATTTCGCTGCAATTTTCCAACGTCACGACTCCTATGTACACAACTGCATCATTCTTCAAAAGGATCAGGGAATTTCCGACTTCTGAAAAGTAATGGTCCTTTAACACTCCTCAGAGCCCCAGCCGTTGTTGCACTTACTTCTGAAGACTTCCACTCTTCAGTCGAATCAACCAGTTAGTCGGATGTTCCATGGGAGCGTATTTTGTTCGTTATGCGGCAGTGTGGAACTGCATCGAATGCCCTTCCGAAGTCAAGGAACACGGTGTGTACCTGGGAGCCTACTCGATCCGGGGACCACACGGTGTTTTCAGAACACAAGTTCGATCCCACAGAGGAGATTCTCGGTCTCCAGAAATTGTACAACAGACCGACATCAGAGATACAGCGCTGTAGTTTTGTGGGTCTGTACGACGATCCTTCTAGAAAACGGGAATGAGCTATCAATAGGAAGCCTTCGCTCCTCTAGAGGCCAACGACACACTGCTGCTAGAGCAGGCCCAAGTACTTTGGCATACTCTATGTAGAACAGCACTGGTGGTACGTCAGATCCAGTTGCCTTTCCTCTGTAGACCGACTTCAGTTGTTTTTCTATTCCTTGATCACCGTTTCGACATATTTCATTTTGTCGTTCATGCGAGATGTAAAGAAAACCAGAATGCGAGTTTCCTCAGTAAAACAGTTTTGGAAAAAAGGCGTTTAGAATTTGAGTCTTATGTTCTTCAGTCTCTGCTTCAGTGCAATACTTGTCACAAAGTGTGTAGACAGACAGCTTCGATCAGCTGATGAAATCTTATCGGGCTTCCATCCGGGTAGCTGCTCCTAAAATCCGCGATGAGTGACATTCTCATCATCTTCTGACGAGACCAAGTCCATGGAAATTTCGCCAGAAGATAATGAAAATGACACTCATCGAAACTTCGCGGATTTTCGACGCAGCTACTCGGATGGAAGCCCGAAAGAAAGAAATGGCTTCCATTATAATCACCTTTTTGTCCTGAATGGATGAATAAGGCTGTTGGCAATATCTTCGTTAACATACACAGTGATTCTTAATGCCTGACAAATAGCGAAGCTAAATTTTTAAGTAGTCTAGAAACATTTCATTAGAGCAGCTCTTCATATCTCATATAAGTTTTTTTATGATACCTTCAGCTAAGCCCAAACTCCACAACAGAGTGAAATTTTACTGCCTTAACAAGGCCCCGAGGCTGTAGCTAAGCGATTTCACTTGAAACAGTCTTTCTGCCAGATGTGCAGGCCCTGAAGTATATATATGAAAACTGTTACTGAGTTCAGTAAGTAGAAGACGAGATACAGCCAGAAGCAAGGCTGTGTGGAGAGGTCTTGTGTCTACAAGCAGCTGAAACGCAATATCAGCAGAAAATGTTCAGCAACACAAAGTTAAAATCAATGTAGGTCGTTTGAAGAAAATTATTTTCTTGTGGGCTAAAAATGTGCACAACTACATCAATTTTCATTAGTATTTTTGATCCATACAGCGTTTCGATATGATAAAAAAAGTTTGATATAATATCTTTGTAGCTAAACAAACGGCTGCTTCACGTCCGGCCAGGGGGACATTCGCGATCTTTACCACGCCTACGTAATGGCGATCCGCATGAGTTCGCTCTGTTGTCTTCCACCGGTGACAGCAGGACTATCCAAAGGCAAGTACTTCGAGTCATGTGGGACAAGGACGCTATGAGCATTTGCCTAAGTTGAATACCACAGCGGCTGTGTAATTATCTATCCTGTGTATTTATATGCCCGAGAAACACCTCTCTCAAATTTGGCGGAAAACGGCCTTCGAACTTGGTCTGGTATTTGTGCCTACAGAATTTTTGGACAGAGATCGTTTACTGACCCAAAGTCATCCAACAGTAAATGAAAAGGTGTTGAAATTTCACATGTAAAATTTTTTTTATCATTTTCTTTAACTTCCACTTCTATGAGCGTGAATCCAGAATCCTTCCTGGCCATGCTGACAAAGATTTATGAATTTATTTGTAACGGTATAGACAGTGCAAATTAAAATGTTCTGTGGTGCCTCTGATTCTCAGAGTCGGCCCTTTTGACGTCCTATACCCCTTAGATAAAATTATTTAGTGTCTGTTCTAGTGGTATCTGAATACATACTGTGCTTATTGAATTTATATAAGGTAGAAGCTCTGCGCAATGCCACGATTGCAAACTCAGCTGAAAATTGCTCAAATTTCAATTATCAAATCATTATTTCTGAAGTACTTAAATTCCTTTGAATTTGTCAAATTTCACTTGTTAAAGAAGTTAGTTTGCATCGTTTGTCAATTAGGCTTTTCCGGATGACTTGTTATGTACATGGCACCTTATCACTCCCAGCTGTTCACTTGCTTAGTGTAAATAATTTGAAGGACGTATGGTAATGGTTCAACTTTGAATCAATATTTGCAAAACAGTGTCGTTCATTTCATTTCACCATAACGTTAGCATTTAAATTAGGTAGCTGAGC
This sequence comes from Schistocerca gregaria, assembly GCF_023897955.1. Lineage (NCBI taxonomy): Eukaryota > Metazoa > Arthropoda > Insecta > Orthoptera > Acrididae > Schistocerca > Schistocerca gregaria. The sequence goes on from NC_064927.1 coordinate 283,993,439, forward strand.
TCAGCCTACGAAAAGTAAAGAATCGAGGTTCGTGTGTTAGTGAGGTGCACAGTTTTAATCTGCCAGGAAGTCCCAGAAGAACACTAATTTAAAAACTTGTAACTTATTTAGCACAAAAAAGTTGCTTTGTGTTGTGTTAACTCAATTGATAAACATAGAGCCATGTATTAACAAAAAAATAGGAAAACTATCTCATTCCCCGTTATTACACGTATAGAGTGAGCCATGGAAGTTGTAACAAACGAAACTGTATTAGAAAATAAGCAAAGAACCGTTAAAGGGAGGAGTAAATGAAATAATGAGTCTTCAGAAGATGAGAGGGTGTGTAGTGTAATTTCAGTGATTGCCAATATGAAACCACGTATCAGTCTGACGTTACATCTCCCGTCTGGCCGGTATACATGAATTGACTTGGTTGGAAACGGTGCCATAAAGCCTCTGTATTTTCTCCCGAGGTAAGCTTTCCCTCATCTAGTGTAGGCTGTTCCTTGATACCCAGATAATGCATCTGGGACTGAGTTTACGTCGGTCTAGGTCCCACGTATGTACTATCGGGGATAGATCTGGGGACCTTATTGACCTCAGGAGTATCTCAACCTCACGCAGACATGGGAACAAGGGCCATGTGTGCTCGAACACTGTCCTGTTGTGAACTGGCACCACGATACTGTAGCATGTGAGGTAGCACAGTAGGACGCATGATGTCGCTGACGTACCGCTGTGCCGTCACAGTTCCCTGAATCACTACCAGCTGTGACCTAAGATTATACCTGATGACTCCTCACTGACCAACGTCAGCAGTAACACCGCTATGACTCTCCAGAACATTGGGGAATGAGAACTCTCCGCATCGCGCTGCCATCCTCGCCGCGGATGGTCATCCAGGGTAGTACAGAACCGCAGTTCACCCCTGAACACAATGCGATGCTTTTATCAGCAGTCCATGCTTCCCGGTCATGGCACCGGCGCAGACGCAGTGATGCGATGTTAATGGCAGCCCACAATAATATTCACATAAAGAACAAATCCAGTTAACCAACATGGCAGACAGAAATCGTAAAAATCTCACTAGTAATTAACAAGAAAGATTTAAATTTACCCTCTGAGTTCACCGTTCTGCATTACATAACAATAACACTCGTATTAAAATGACCACAGGTAATCCTTACATAACAGACAAGTCCATTACTACACTGAAATGATAGCTCGCATGTTAACGTTACACATATACAGTTCCCCTTCCAAAATGTGAAAAACATGTTTTTCAACAACAATCAAATGAATAACAGAATATACAGTGCTCATCTGATTAGCTCATAATGTAATAAATATGATTCTTGTTAAGACAAGCACGTCCATCCAAACCCACAAGGACTCAATACAATAACCACGATCTGAACCAATAACGTACTTCGCTACAACCAAGTTATTCAATCGTCTCAGCAGTGAATACGCCTTTACAACCTGCAACGGCCACACGAATCCACATAGCGTAAACAGTTGCGAACGGCCATCTCGACCAACATCGCCTTTTTTTAAGGTCGCTCAGAGTCCACATTTCCGCTAATGCGGGTATGCAGCAGTTCCAGACGGCACTTGTATAAAACACTTCAAATGCCCACTCGATCCAACAACATCTTGGAACCTCCGACTGGCCAAAAATATGCCCCGACCAGTCCAACGGATCACCACGATGAAAACTGCAGCCACTCTTTATCAGGCGCCTCACTCACAGCGAGAAATTTCCGTCGTCCCCTTCGGAAGGTTCCTTCCGAACGCTGCAAACAGCAGGTGCGCAACCGATCCCACAGAGCCCTCTCAGCCATCGCGTCCGTCGGATGCGCCACTCGGCGGGAATTCAAAGTGGCGGCCGCTGGCGCCGGAATGCCGGAATCGAGCCGTCACAGCTATGGTACGGTAATTCTCTAGTCGGACTGCTGCTCCTCTCGGATTACATAGGGCCGCGGGATGACAACGAATATTGCAGGGCGTCCATGGCAGAAAAGCAGACGCCGAATTGAAGTTGTTACTGATGTTCTCGACGAGCAATACAGCGACACTCCGTTGTGGTGGTCGGACGAGGTTGACTGTAACCTGGACGACTAGTATACCTGCTCTCACGTACCTACGTACACTATACGATCAAAAGTATCCGGACATCCCCAAACAGAAAGGTTTTTCATATTAGCTGCATTGTGCTGCCACCTTCTGCCAGGTACTCCATATCAGCAACCTCAGTAGACATCATGAGAGAGCAGAATGGGGTAATCCGCCGAACTCACGCACCTGGTCAGGTGATTTCGGTATCACTTGTGTCATACGTCTGTACGCGAGATTTCCACACTGCTAACCATCCATAGGTCCACTACTTCCGATGTGATAGTGAAGTGGAAACGTGAAGGGACACGTATACCACAAAAGCATACGGGCCTACCTCGTGTGTTGTCTGACAGAGACCGCCGACAATTGAAGAGGGTCGTAATGTGTAATAGGCAAACATCTATCCACACCATAACACTGCATCAGGATCCACTGCAAGTACTACGAGAATTAGGAGGAAGTCAGAAAACTTGGATTTCCTGGTCGAGCGGGTGCTCATAAGCCACACGTCAAGTCGGTAAATGTCAAACGACGCCTCGCTTGCTGTACGGAGCGTAAACATTGGACGGTTGGACGGTGGAAAATCTTTGTGTGGAATGCGAATCACCGTACACAATGTGGGGATCCGAAGGCAGGGTGTGGGTATGGCGAATGCCCGGTGAACGTCATCTGCCAGCATGTGTAGTGCCAATTGTAAAATTCGGAGGCGGTGGTGTTATGGTGTGGTCGTGTTTTTCATGGAGGGGGCTTGCACCCCTTGTTGTTTTGAGTGGCGCTATTACAGCACAGTACTGCATTGATGTTTTAAGCACCTTCTTGCTTTCCACTGTTGAAGAGAAATTTGGGGATGGCGATTGCATCTTTCAACACGATTGAGCACCTGTTCATAACGCAAGGCCTGTGGCGGAGTGGTTACACGACAACAACATCCCTGTTATGGAGTGGCCTGTACAGAGTCCTGATCTTAATCCTATAGAACACCTTTGGGATGTTTTGGAACGCCGCTTTGTGCCAGGGCTCACCGAGCGATGTCGATACCTTTCGTCAATGCAGCACTCCGTGAAGGATGGGCTGCCATTCGCCAAGAAACCTTGCAGCACCTGACTGAACGTATGCCTGCGAGAGTGGGAGCTCTCATCAAGGCCGAGGGTGGACCAATACTTTATTGAATTCCAGATTTACCGATGGAGAGTGCCACGCACTTGTAAGTCATTTTCAGCTAGGTGTCCGGATATTTTTGATCACATAGTGCTGATCGATGTTGAGAGACTGTCGAATAGGAGTGTTCCACAAATATGGATACGGCACGGTTAGAACTGCCAGTCAAATGCATTTACCTCAACAACGAGGCAGTAGCACCCAGCGGGATGGCACATTGAAGTACCTGAAAATCACGACACGCCGTCCTGGCTGCTACGCCCGCCCTTTCGTCCCCCATTATACCCATGTGCTCTGGCTCTCCGCAGAAAAGACTCCCTCTTCCTCAGCCTTTTTATGTCGAGAAGGACGTCCCGGATATCCTGGACCACTTTATCGGCTGGTTCATATGGCTCTGAGCACTATGGGACCTAATATCTATGGTCATCAGTCCCCTAGAACTTAGAACTACTTAAACCTAACTAACCTAAGGACTTCACACAACACCCAGTCATCACGAGGCAGAGAAAATCCCTGACCCCGCCGAGAATATAACCCGGGAATCCGGGCGTAGGAACCCGGGCGTAGGAAGTGAGAACGCTAACGCACGTCCACGAGCTGCGGACTGATCGCCTGGGTATGAGAGCTTCAGACACTGAAGAGTCCTCACAGGTTCGGAACAAATAAGGAATTGAGTAGGCACATCATATTTCGTCTGCTTCATCTCCCTCAAGATTGCGAATGATTCGGCATCTAAGAGAGTGGGGCAACAGGATCTTCAGCACATGATCGCGGAAAATGACAGAGCATCCAACGGGATCCCCCTGTTTAGACCCATCCGTGTGGCCCACAATGTGGCACATTTCATACTGAACTGATAACGTTGTCTGATACGAACGCGCTGCACCTCAGTGTTCTTACCAATGATCACACAACTTGTTTTGCTGTTCACGTTTCTTATGTACTTTACCAGGCCTGGTAACAAAACTAAATACGAACACCACCTCTCCACTCTGGTGGCCGTTCTACCTATCTACCAGAGAAATGCAACTCCGTCATTTCCGTACCAGTCGATGGGGTGTACATGAATGATGGTATTATGGGACCACGTCCTTGGGTCCTCCCCTTTGCTTCCCATTTTTTTGCCATTCAAAATGTGTGCAACAAGATACTTCTCTTTAAACTGACTGAACAGGTTCCACATCATCACGATATACTGCACAGTGTGACCCATGAAACTTGTAACAAACTAAGTTGGCTTCGTTTCCACAGACCTCGTGGTCGGCATGAGGTTACATGAGAATCGTCCTTCTTCCCCCCTTGAAAAGTACGCACAGCAGGCGTTCAGCTTGCTTTCCCGAAATTTCAACACACACTGTGGACCTCGAGCACGCCACCGGTTCTCATAGTAACACGTGAGTGGTCGAGTTTCCAAAATGCAACGCAGCTGTCGGCTGGCACGCTAACGGTAGCGTTCTGCTTGCCCGGCCGCCGTGTCGGTCACGAAACTGCGGCTCGCGGCGGACTCTCTCTCACGCGTAGAAAGATTACACGTGTAGCGCTGGACCCGCCAAAGGTCGGCCAAGCGGGGTACGGCCGCGGAGGGTCCGCTGACCTTTGCAGGCGCCGCCCAGAACCTTATACAATAACTCTGAGGGCAGCTGAGATCCGTAACACTGATACCGGCCGACAACTTGAGAGTTCCTCTCTGTTCGTACCTGTGCTAACGCCAGGCCTTAAAGGCATTAATCAGCAGTGACTGTGGCAATGGAGCGCTGAAGGGACGGTAGGAAAGGACATCTGAGGAACAGTGCTTGTAACTTTTACTTCAATCGAGAAAAATCTCGTAGTGAAGCATGGGAGGAACACATCTTCGTGGATGACGTCAAAAACGCCTCGGGATGGTCAATCGTCTCTTCGCGAAGAGATCTTCTTCAAGAACGCCACGGGATGGTCAGAATATGTAGATTTCAAAGGAGGAATGCTTTCATGTAAAGCAGTATTATACAGCAATAATGGCTATTAATTTTCTTACAGTATTTTCTTTAGCCAGTAGCGTAGAATTTTAAACTGTTTATGAGTACATTAATAAGAAACACAATGTAATAATTAATTTTGAGAGATTTCCTTCAGTATCACTTATTAAAACAACGACCGGCTAAAATCTCATCTTCAGGAGTATGAAATTGCTGTATTTGGTAACGGTCGGTTGAGTCAGTACAAGAGCACCGATAATTGCATGTTGGCGGAAATGTTCAGCAGACGGTCAGCCGCACGGTAGGAGCAAAAAAAAAAAAAAAAAAAAAAAAAGGTTCAAATGGCTCTGAGCACTATGGGACTTAACATCTGATGTCATCAGTCCCCTAGACTTAGAACTACTTAAACCACCTGACCTAAGGACATCACACACATCCATGCTCGAGGCGGGATTCGAACTTTCGACCGTAGCAGCAGCGCGGTTCCGGACTGAAGCGCCTGGAACCACCCGGCCACAATGGTCAGCTACTGTAGGAGCACCATCCACTACTGTGCAGAGGGCCGCGCCGGAGTGTGGAATAGCCGGCAGTTTCCGCCAACATACAAAGACTGGAGTTCTTGCACTGACTGGCCCAACCGCATGTTGTGAGTTCCCAAATACGGTAACTTCATACACCTTAAGATGGGATTTTAAACTCGCAAAAACAATCATGGTTTGAATAAATATTAGTACAACAGAAGCGGATCTCCCTAAATTAATTACTATGTCCCTCAACTGCGGATGACCTACGTGCCAAATCTTGAGAAGTGCGTTCATTCACTCTCACACGTTCTCCGTAAGACCCCCAACGTGAAGCAGAACTTTCAAGGTTGTGATGAGCTAAGATACACAATAACATATAGTAACAGCCATTTGAAGGTATCTCTCTGCAGAACGCTAACAATAGATTATGACTATTGCTAATCTACTGCCACGGATGATTACAAAAGATTCTACTACATAAATACCAAAGATTTCGAAAATTAAGTTACGCATTATTGTGGCACGACAAGAAACTTTTACTGATTTCTGCGCTCCACCCTAGTATAGTAACACAGACGAAATATGTGAAAACACCCTGAAAAATGTATGCTTGAAAATAAATTCCGATGCCAGCAAAGCCTACAGATTGCATTGTATCTTTTGGCCGAACGGCAGCTGTGTAATGACCTCAAAACGTTGCAAGTGTCAGTAGTATTCAGTGCAGCATTCTGTGTGGATGTGAGTGTATTACATAGAAGATCAGCGCATTTGAAGATTAGCAAATCATAAGTGCTCATATGGTGGATGCCTCCGTCATCAGGGTAGCTGAAGTGTTTGGTGTTTCAAAAGGCACCACATCGATGATTTATACCGGATTCAGGGAATACCGGAAAACGTCATCTCCTAACTCACGACACGAACGAATATGAATCTTGAGTGGTCGTGACGGACGGTCATTCAAGACGATGAAACACCTGGTTAAATCCACAAGCCATAACAGTTAGTTGGAATTGTGGAAAGGGGCCAAAAATGATGGGCTGTCAGTTACACTCGAACACATAACTTTATTTGGTTGCCCAAACATTACAGTGCAAATTTACGAGCTCAACTATGGACTGAATATATCACACAATCTTATGGATTAAGGGCACAACCTCTTTAATTTTTAAAACGGCGGAAGGTCCATGATTTGAAATACAGCTGCAACAAATTTTCAAAAGTCAGAAAGAGCAAGGTTTTATCTTTGAATAATATTTCAGATGATGCTGAAGGCCCAAACAATCTAAGGATTGACAAGTAAGAAATTTTAATTGTAAAACAGCTGAAGGCCCATGATTTAAAAACACAACTACAACAAATTGTCAAAGGCAGAAGGCCCAAACCTTTATCCATACATAATTTTAAAAAGGAGGCTGATGGCCCAATCAATCCAAGATTTAACAATAAGGAATTTTACTTTTAAAACGGCTGAAGGCCATGCAATTTAAGACTTAATAAGTAAGGAATTTAATTTCAAGATGGCTGAAAGCCCATGATTGAAAAACACAACTACAACAAATTTTCAAAGGCAGAAGGCCCAAAGATTTATCCAGAAAGGAAAATTTTAAGTGATGCTTAACGACCAAATAATGCAAGACTTAACAGGTAACAAATTTTCAATTTTAAAATGGCTGAAGGCTCATTATTTAAAACCCAACTAAAAGCACAAAAACTCCAACCATCGGCTATGAGCCATTAAAATTCACAATCAAACACCAGTAAGAAAAGGCAGTACAGCCACCGGCGATCAGAAATTTCCGGGGGTCGGTCCACACTTGGAATATTAACGTTCGCTTAAGGGAGACAAGTGGTCGGCGTATATCCAATCCGCCAGCAACCCAACCAAGACACAGACAACAGACCCACCGACAAGACGACTTGCTTTCCACCCGACCATTACACAAGGAACTCCAAAGATATAACGTAAAAGGCGTATCCGCCCACAACCAAGTATGCATAAGCTGTCAAAACTACAAACACGTGTTGGACCGCAACAACATGGTGAGGAACGGCACCGCCTGAACTTTACGTCAGCGGCCAGTGCAGGTAACCGGAACGCCAATGGCCACAAGGCAGAATATTCCGCTGGTGCTCTTGGACTTCAAATAACCAAAATACAGTTAAACTCGATCGGATGGTGGCCAAACCTTCGCCAATTCGAACACTCGCTGTTGCTCACGGGAATATCCCTCCTCCCCCCTCCCCCCCTCCTCAACAGCGAACCATGATAACCAACGGCACAATATCAAGACACTGGCTTCGGTAATGAAATCACCACTGATATTTGATGTCCTGGTTCGGTTAGCCTCAAACCTCGTGACAATCGGAACAGCTCCCACACACTCCGACACTCCGTAGAGACCAGCAGCGGGCCCGGCCCACTGCGCTGCGCGGAGATTTCTTGGCTGATCCACACCAATCGGCCGACTGGCGCACACCGGCTAGCCGGAAACTATCAGCACCAGGCCAAAGATAGTACAAGGTGCGAATATCAATACACACCACTGCCGCCACACGTAGAAAGACGAAGAACCACAGCATAACTGCAATAACCGCAGGGAACCAAATGCAAAGTAACAGTCAAGGTTTAAACCAACGCATAAGCCGGAGCCAGCACGGCTCAGACGATTGCGACAATAACTAAGATGGTGGCAGCTATAAAGCTGTAGAATTGAGTGTCGTACTCACGAATCCTGTCAGCGCCAAAACAACACCAAGGGAACTGCATAAGCTGTAAATTGTAATGCGATCTGGACATTCAAAACCACTCAGCACTGATGCTAATGCCCGTGACTGGAAAACCTGGTGTTGAAAACCATAAAACCTGGACTGTGAAGCAATTGAAGGAAGTCATTTGGTCGGATGTGTCTTGTTTTATACAATTTCCAAGTTATGACCGAGTTGACGTCCCAAGAATGAAACATAACAGAGTTCCTGTAATGGTTGGAACAGCCATATCGTGATATTTCATGGGTACCACGTTACTCTGCAAGGTAGCATTACTGCCAAGGATCAAGTGACAATTACTGCTGTTTGGGCCTGTACAGTGTCTGTTCCAGAATGGTGATGCTGTCCCATTACGACAGGACTCATGTTCATACAACTCGCATCGTCCAGAAATGGTTGTTTGAGCACGAGGATTAACTGTTGCATCTTCTCTAGTGACGTCATCACATCTTAATATCTCTGAGCCTTTGTCGTCTGCTTTGGAAGGAAGGCTACTACTTTCCAGGAAGAATAGTATTCCCTTGAAATGACATGAAATGTCGTGTGGCTAGGACCTCATGTCCGGTAGACCGGTCGCCTGCAATTAAGTCCTTTTACATGTCACTTCGGCGACTTGTGCGTGGATGGGGGATGGAGATGAGATGATGATGATGAAGATAAGACAACAACCAGTCCCTGAGAGGAGAAAAATCTCCGACCCAGCCGGCAATCGAACCCAGGCCCCTCTACATGTCATTCCGTCGCGCTGACCACTCACCTGTCGAGGCGGATAGTATTTCCTTGAAAACCATACACGATCTCTATCCGTTACCAGACGACTGCGATTTGTTTTCATGCCAAGGGTTTTCCTGCAGCGTATTAGGCATGTCGATGTCTTGTGTTTCTAGAGTTTCCATAATTTTAGCCACCCCTGGTACATGAAAGTATTTTTCAACGTAGTCACCAAATACGTAAACAGTCGTGCAAACGTTCTACTAATCGCTCAGTTCCTCGACTATAGCAAGGCGCTCTTCGGTCATGGAGACATTGTAGAACCGTTTTGTGAATATGCTCATCGTTGGAAAATCTACGATTTCTACGGATCGGTTCCAGGATCGCCTGGACACCGTCGTCTGTGGTCGATATCGATGGTCTTGCCTGCTGATCAGTATCAAACGCGTTTGTGCGGATTGGTCAAATTGTTGGCACCGTATCACTATGGATGAATCTGATATCGCACTTGGTCCGTATACAACCAGAAATTTTACAGTGAATGTGAGTGTAACTTAGACGTTTAACGCACAAGAATCGTACTGTCCGGCATACCGCAACATCGGAGTACATTTAAAAAAAAATGGCTCTGAGCACTATGGGACTTAACTTCTGAGGTCATCAGTCCCGTAGAACTTACAACTACTTAAACCTAACCAACCTAAGAACATCACACACATCCATGCCCGAGGCACGATTCGAACCTGCCACCGTAGCGGTCGCGCCGTTCCAGACTGTAGCGCCTAGAACCGCTCGGCCATCCCGGCCGGCGTACATTTCCAGTTTCCGTGTCGTTTCTATAGCACAATGTGCTTCAAATGATACCCGTACCGCAGCAGAATTATGTCCGCTGAACGCCCATAACACGTGCTCTGCACTGACATTGCTGCTGTCCTGTTGTACAATGTGTAAGTAGACTGTTTAGGTTTTTTTATTGGTAACGTAGTGCTCTGTAAGAAAATCACTGGCAGTGCTGTGTGCAGTCTGTGGCTAGTTTGCATTGTTGTCTGCCATTGTAGTGTTGGGCAGCTGGATGTTAACAGCGCGTAGCGTTGCGCAGTTGGAGGTGAGCCGCCAGCAGTGGTGGATGTAGGGAGAGAAATGCCGGAGTTTTGAAATTTGTAAGACTGGATGTCATGAAGTGCTATATACATTATGACTTTTGAACACTATTGAGGTAATCTCTATCAAAATTTTTCATTTGCTAACTATGCCTATCAGTAGTTGATGCCTTTAGTAGTTTGAATCTTTTATTTAGCTGGCTGTAGTGGCGCTCGCTGTATTGCAGTAGTTCGAGTAACGAAGATTTTTGTGAGGTAAGTGATTTGTGAAACGTGTAGGTTAATGTTAGTCAGGGCCATTCTATTGTAGGGATTTTTGAAAGTGAGATTGCGTTGCGCTAAAAATACTGTGTGTCAGTTTAAGCACAGTCTTGTATAATTCTTCTAACGGGACGTTTCAGATGGGCTTAGCGCGCACGATGGCGTCCTTAAAACTAACGACTCCGAATTTCTTATGTGAAAAGTCTTAAATCTTTTTAAATAAAACAAACTTGATTAACATTCTACTTCTTTATTCTTCACGTCTACATATTTATTTCCCAACTTTGTCACCCTAGTTCGAACACGTTCTTCCCACGAGACAGCAGACTTTTTATAGTGTCACTGTAGAACATTTCACTCTGTTGACGGATCCACAATAGCACCTCTTCTTGCAACGTTCGAAAGTGTTCTTTTAGCCTTGAAAACATGAAAATCGGATGGGACGAAGCCGGGACTATAAGGAGAATAAACGACGAAAGCGAACCCAAGGCGTCGGATTGTTGCATTTGTCGCAGCGCTCGTGAGTGGTCTGGCATTGTAATGCAGAAGGAGATGATGTTGCATTCTTCGAATTCCTGCTTTCAGTTTTCTGAGGCTCTCTCAGTACCTAGCAGAGTTTTTGGTGGTGCCCTCAGCCACGAATTCAAAGTGCACCACACCCTGAACATCCCAGAACACTGTGAACATAACTTTACCTGCTGATGACAGGATCGTAAACTTTTATGGTGTCACTGATCCTTTGTAACTGAAGTCCATTGATAAACTCATGTTTTCGGAGCCAAAAGGTTGAGTCTCTGTTTAACCACCTGTCACACTGTTGTTAAGGTGTCCATGAACCTTCATTCTTCTAGGAATTTCAATTGGATTCACGTTTCCTGCGGTTAGAATCTTGATTACAACCTGCTATTTCACACGCACCGAAGTAGCTGCGTTACACACGGCAATCTTACACGCTGCAATTCGGAGCCCTCTAGCGGCAGAGTGATGCAACTAGCGTTAGCGAAGCGAGAAATTCAACCAAGTTGCGTGCATTACCTGTAATAACTCAACCGATGTTGGGAACAGAAAAAGAAAATTCGGATGTGGTACGTTTCAGCACGCCCTTACAACTTACTGTTTGAAGCCTCTCGTATATTAGAAGAATACAGAGATATTATGCAGAAAGAGCAACTGTTCCTTCTCTAAAAATTACCTAAACCTTCAAGCAAAACATTTACGCAATATTTTGTGTAAGTGATACTGCACACCTCTCAAGAATTTTTTAAAATGCGTTATGTATTATACAGCTAAACTCCTTATTGTAATAATGGATTTCCGCCAGCCTTTGGACTATCTTCGAGTTTAATGCAATATGTAACTGTACGTCATAGAAGTGAAACACTCGTCATATATCTGATATACAACGTTGCAGAAAACCTGACAGTTTCTTTCATCACTCAACCCAGTCTTCAACACTCAATCTGAACACGAGTGGATAGTGAGTTCTAGTTATAAGCAGCCTGTTTCTATATTTGTATGTTGGCAGCACGATAGACTGTATTCGTAACTCTGACAGCGCTGTCAGAGTTATTAATGCAGTCTATCGTGCTGCCAACATACAAACATATAAAAGGGCTACTTACAAAGTCATGGTTTTAAAGACTGAATGTTGACGACTGAGTTGAATTAGGAGGTCGTGCTGCTTTAGGGCAGTAATCTAACTTTGCATTGATCATTGTAGTTTACTGCATACTGGCAAAGTCAAAAGATCCTGAACCAAAAATAAGATTTTATAAACTGTCGAAAAGGCGGGTAGTAGAAATCTTTTTACTTTGTCTTCAAATGTCTTGGTATTTTTAATTTCGTGTCGAAAGTGTACCGTCATCCTACGTTAGACTTTGGCACCAGAATAAAAACTCCGTATCATAGACGGGAATGCAGACTATGTAGAAATGATGTTTTCTTTGTATACTGTGATTGTCAGTTCCACAGTGAATCCTAATGTCACACTGGTTATTAGTCGCAAATACTATTAGGAAGTACATGTAGTTTATGAGCTCCTAGGTTATCGAACAGGCTTCTCAAAGATTTTTAACAATATTCTCATTGCTCACTTCTCCAAAGTAAGTACTTTATTAGCCCTACCTATAGCGCCCCACTGCACCATAGGGTAACACTGAATGAAAGTTTACAAAAAGGTATTGTACCATTTACCATTGCAACTAAACTTTACTAACGTAACTGAGTAAATTCAGAGGAAGTATTACAGGTTACAAGAACCATTGCCTTTCCAAGAACTAGCTGTCTGTAGTTATTAACTGGCTGATTTCGTCTCTGACTAGGAAAATATTCTTTTTCTTATCACGTATGCAGAGTTATAGAATCTTAATCCCGAGCACTTCGAATCGTGTCATGCTCCGTGGGGTATTTCGTTCGAGCGTTAGATTTGAGGCTAAGATTCAACAAGTCAGACTATGCCCTTCGACATAGTTAGAAGTAATTGTAGGTAGGAGCTATACTGAGACCGTTACGTGATAGGCGAAACGTGGTTTAATGTGAGAAGCACAGCTTTCGGCACGTAAATATCTGGATTCTAAGTTGTTTCTACACACAGTTTCAATCTATTTACATTGCTCACTTCCACGAATATGTCGAAGGTATTCTGATGTTACAATTACCATCTACATGGAAATATCCAATGAAACTAATGGCATTGACATCATGATCTGTTGGACGAACACCGCAAATTTTCATCGGCATAACCGAGACATCCACACCCAAATCATCTCAGTACAGTAGCGTCAGGCCACAAGTCCCACTGAAAGGGTTTGTTGTTCATGGTGCTCTTCTAATAGAATCACACGAGACTGTACAATGAGCACAGAGACTCTGCCGCTTCTAAGATACAGAAGTTGGGTATCATAAAGATCTTTTCCAAACTTTGTTTACCTGATGGTCTGTATCAGCGAAACACTGACTTGGTGCTTAAGTTCGTAGCTTTTTCTTTTTCCAGAAGTTTAATAAGAACAACATATACACATAATGTGACGCTTTAGTCATCAATTGTATATTATCCTTCACTACTTACAACAGATGCCAATGCTGGGGTAAATTCTTGATTACGCAACTGAAGAAATCACGTAGCTTTGATGGGAAAAACTCCTCGAAACATGTTGCATTTTCATCCGGAAACGCTTTTCTCTGAAGGTTGTTCGATATATCTAAGGAAAAGGCTAAAATCTCTGGGCGCAAAATCACCTGAATAACGTATTTTTTGAATGCGGGCGGGCGTTATCGTAGAATAGCAACGCTTTACGGCGTCTTCCACGTCGTTGCTCTTGGACTGCGTCTGCAACACATCTCAGCTGCTGACACTAAATGTTAGCAGTGACGGTTACACTTCAGGGAAGCAATTGGTAGTACATCATAACGCTGATGTTCAACCAGATGCATAACATCATCTGTTGTGGATGCGCGCAGTTCTTTGTACGAGGAGCAGCTGATTTGTTTGAGTTCAACCTTTTCCTTTAAACATAAAGAAGCCATTTCTCGTCGACAGAGGATACGCGGTAGGAATGGACGGTGTTGCCCAAGAGTCAGTTGATTACTAACAAGCAGAGATGAACATACGGCCGCCCACTGATTTTTGTTATGTTCACTTAGAGCATTCGGTACTCATACATCCAATTTCTTAACCATCTTATGCAAATGTCGCACCACTGTGGAATGATCACTGATCATCACTTTGGCCGGTTATCGACTAGACTGACGTTGGCCAATGTGAATTAAAGCGTTTAAACAATTTCCATCATACCTCGAATCTCTTCCTGAACGTGCAGAGTTGCTAAGGTCAGAACGATACTTCGTGAAAGGACGAAACGGTTTCCTTGAGGAGCTCTGTCCATTGGTACAATATGCATGCACGGCGAGAACGTTTCTGGCTGCCCCCACTGCTATCATCCCTTCATTGAACACAAACAGAAGAATATATCGGAAATGTTCCGGTTTCTCCACTCCCTTTTCTAGGGTCCACAGCTTCACTCACTATCTCAAAATGATAAAATAATGTGTAAATTCAAATACACTACTGGCTATTAAAATTGCTACACCAAGAAGAATTACATGATAAACGGCTATCCATTGAACAAATATATTATACTAGAACTGACATGTGATTACATTTTCACGCAATTTTGGTGCGTAGATCCTGAGAAACCAGTAAACAAAACAACCAATTCTGGCCGCAATAAGGGACTTCATACGCATGGGCATTGAGTCAAACAGAGCTTGGATGGCGTGTACAGGTACAGCTGCCCATGCAGCTTCCACACGATACCACAATATATATAAATGACCTAGTAGATAGTGTCGGAAGTTCCATGCGGCTTTTCGCGGATGATGCTGTAGTATACAGAGAAGTTGCAGCATTAGAAAATTGTAGCGAAATGCAGGAAAATCTGCAGCGGATAGGCACTTGGTGCAGGGAGTGGAAACTGACCCTTAACATAGACAAATGTAATGTATTGCGAATACATAGAAAGAAGGATCCTTTACTGTATGATTATATAATAGCGGAACAAACACTGGTAGCAGTTACTTCTAAAAAATATCTGGGAGTATGCGTGCGGAACGATATGAAGTGTAATCATCATATAAAATTAATTGTTGGTAAGGCGGGTACCAGGTTGAGGTTCATTGGGAGAGTCCTTAGAAAATGTAGTCCATCAACAAAGGAGGTGGCTTACAAAACACTGGTTCGACCTGTACCTGAGTATTGCTCATCAGTGTGGAATCCGTACCAGATCGGGTTAACGGAGGAGGTAGAGGAGATCCAAAGAACAGCGGCGCGTTTCTTCACAGGGTTATTTGGTAACCGTGATAGCGTTACGGAGATGTTTAGCAAACTCAAGTGGCAGACTCTGCAAGAAAGGCGCTCTGCATCGCAGTGTAGCTTGCTCGCCAGGTTTCGAAAGAGTGCGTTTCTGGATGAGCTATCGAATATATTGCTTCACCGTACTTATACCTCCCGAGGAGATCACGAATGTAAAATTAGAGAGATTAGAGCGCGCACGGAGGCTTTCAGACAGTCGTTCTTCCCGCGAACCATACGCGACTGGAACAGAAAAGGGAGGTAATGACAGTGACACGTAAAGTGCCCTCCGCCACACACCGTTGGGTGGCTTGCGGAGTATAAATGTAGATGTAGATGTACCATAGTTCATCAAGAGAGGTGAGTGGCGTATTGTGACGAGCCAGTTATTCGGCCACCATTGAGACAGGCGATTTCAGTTGGTGAGAGAACTGGAGAACGTGCTGGCCAGGGCAGACGAAGATTTTCTGTACCCGGAAAGACCCGTACAATACCTGCAACATGCGGTCGTGCATTATCCTGCAGAAATGTAGGGTTTCGTAGGGATCGAATGAAGGGTAGAGCCACGGGTAGTAACCCATCTGAAATGTAACGTCCACTGTTCAGAGTGCCTTCAATGCGAACAAGAGGTGACCGAGATGTATAACCAATGGCACCCCATACCATCATGCAGGGTGATATGCCAGTACGGCGTTAACGAATACACGCTTCCAATGAGTGTTTACCGCGATGTCGTGAAACACGTATGCGACCATCATGATGCTGTAAACAGAACCTGGATTCATCCGAAAAAAAATGACTTTTTGCCATTCGTGCACCCAGGTTCGTCGTTGAGTACAGCATCGCTGGCGCTCCAGTCTGTGATGCGGCGCCAAGGGTAACCGCAGCCATGGTCTCCGAGCTGATAGTCCACGACACTGCAAACGTCTTCGAACTGTTCGTGCAGATGGTTGTTGTCTTCCAAACGTCCCCATCTGTTGACTCAGGGATCGCGACTTGGCTGCACGATCCGTTAGAACCATGCGGATAAGATGCCTGACATCTCAACTGCTAGTGATACGAGGCCTTAGGGATGCAGCACGGCGTTCCGTGTTACCCTCCTGAACCCACCAATTCCATATTCTGGTAACAGTCATTGGATCTCGATACGCTACAATCCGACCTTTATCAAAGTCGGAAACGTGATGGTAGGCATTACACCTCCTTACACGAGGTATCACAACAATGTTTCACCATGCAAAACCGGTCTACTGCTGTTTGTGTATGAGAAATAGGTTGGAAACTTTCCTCATGTCAGCACGTTGTAGGTGTCACCACCGGCGCCAACCTTGTGTGAATGCTCTGAAAAGCTATTCATTTGCATATCACAGCATCTTCTTCGTGTCTGTTAAATTTCGCGTCTTTAGCGCGTCATCTTCGTGGTGTAGCAATTTTAATGGCCAGTAGTGTAGTAAAAGTGAACTACAAATATAAAATGACAATCAACAAATAAACTCATACAAACCGAAATACCAACATGCAAAACGAAAGTCCTACGAAATTAAGCGCCAACCTAATAATTTGGAGCTCGTCCTTTGGGGTTATTGCCGGCCGTTGTGGCCGAGCGGTTCTAGGCGCTTCAGTCCGGAACCGCGCTGCTGCTACGGTCGCAGTTTCGAATCCTCCCTCGGGCATGGATGTGTGTGATGTCCTTTAGGTTAGTTAGATTTAAGTAGTTCTAATTCTAGAGGACTGATGACCTCAGATGTTAAGTCCCATAGTGCTCAAATCCATTTGAAACATTTGCGGTCATTTACGACGAACAATATCTTAGATGTCAGGAGGCGGAGGAACACCGTGACTGTATTGAAAGAACCATTATGACTGTCACTAGAATATTTTAAGGGTACCTACCAAGAACCTACACAGAATCTGAGAGACGGATGTTGAAAACTTCTCCTCCCATGTATGTCAAGTACGTTAAGTTCATGGCTAACTCGAGTTGCACTCACGTAGGTAACGAGCCGAATCATATTAAACTGTTCCATTCACAGAACACGTGTCCCAGATGTAGCCTTACAACTTCAGATATCTTAGACCTTCACCTTAGAGCAGACCGTGGGTGTCTATTTATTGTATGACTGAACAGATGCTCTTCTGTGAAAGCTGCTCTCTTCATCCTTCTCTTCAATCCCCTCTTTTTTAAAGTCCTTAAAAACGGCAGAGGCAAGAAAATTCGTCAACTCCCATGTATTCCTTAATGTTGCAAGCATACTCGATTTCACAGTGAACATAATTAGATGGGTGTTCACTGTCAGTTTACCATCGAAGCCCATAAAAATCATCTTCTCGCGTTTACATCGTCCCTATTTTAGTTACACGCTTTTTCATCCACAGATCCTTTCACAAACACGTTACAATGTCAAAACTAACACAGGAATTGAAACTTTGTTAAAGTTACGGAATTCTCCGTAGACTATCTTCTTTGCCTATTCTTTCCTGTAGTTTGTACTTCTTTGCTCTACTATTGACATCCTACTGTGTGGTTTGTATTACTTACTTTTCCCTTCATTCATCACCGCTTCCTCATAGTTTGAAGAACATGTAATATACAGTTTCCTGCCCAATGCAGACCATTTCTATTTATACTTTCCACATTTACTATTCTTTCGACCCCTTCACATTTGGACTTTCCAACTCCCAACCTCACTGCCGCTTATAGTTGGCAGCCCATGAGGACTGTACGTCTCCGCAGCATGACGTATTATGCGCTAACGAGTTGTTATGCGAGACGAAAGGCTAGATTTAAAATTCGTTTCCCCATTTAATCACGGAAAGCCCGGCTGCTCCTCACGCAATCTAAGGATAAATATCTATTAGCCAGCTCTGACACTGCCTTCGCTGGACCAGGAACTGATTGCGATGCGCACAGCGGGGAGTCGACACAAGGTTTTCAATTTTCTCGTTAGTATCCACGGCAGCTGAAACGTGACGACGATTACGCTGTGTGTCGTCTACGTACGTCTTCATATCCAGTCTGCAAATCATTGCCGTAGGTCACCAGCTCGAGTAGACACTTATCTTTCCTCACACGTTTCATTGGAGAACTTTTAAACATACGGCATCCACTGATTTTTATATTGCTTGAATTCAGAACAAGGCTGGCCCTATTTTATTTTTTTGTTTATTTAACTTCAAAATTTACGGCCTTCAAGCCTTATATGATATCAGAATTCCCTTTAGGAAAAAAAAGTGGCACGTTAAGCGAAGTGTCCCCGTATCGATACTGTAGAGAATATTTGTAAACATGTCATGCCGAGTAATCTGGCGTGAGTTCCAAAGCACAGGTTTTGTCGGTCTCACCTGCTGTATTAGGCGCAAACCTATTTCATGGATTTCATACGTATGAGCACTATCTATTGGCATGCCGAAATCTTCTTAGTATTTTAGTTTCCAGAATTTTCATATTGAATACGGCTCACATTCGATTAGGAAAGGCGACTAATCCATATGATAAACTTAAATGTCTTAGTCTCAAGCATTCCATTACGCTGGGAAAAAATGTTGTAGATCTTATGACACTGTTTTGATTCTAATGGTATCTTGAATCTTGTCTTTCTTGTATTGATTTCAGATTCCAGGATCGCTTCTTGATTTCCATTTTTCAGTCATTACATTCTCTCTAATTTACCAAACCGAATGAATATTTACCCAGATTAACAAACAATAAATCTCCACTTGTCTTTGTAAGAACTCCTGCCAGTTTCATAAGGTGGTTAACATTACTTTTTGATAGCTTGTGCAGGTTCTGCTGCCTGACAATCGTTAGCGAACTACTTCCAATATCTAGGAAACAACGTAACAACCGACAGTTGCTGCGGAACAACCGACCAATGACAGTAAAAAAGAAATGTAGAAGGCGGTACGTGTTAATTGCAACGAAGTCTGTGTACGAACGCTCTGAATGCATTCGGCAGTTCATGCGGTACGGGGCTTGACCAACGTTGTTGCGGAACAGAATAGCGTGGTATTCCGTGTGGTACGGCAACATCTTTGCAAGGCTTTATTTGAGTGCTTGCGGTCGTGGACGAGCGGTTGAACTGCTCGAAGTGTCGCTACTGTGCAAACAGTGGTGTGACCAAAAGTGTCATCTCACGATCAAAAAAAGGCCGCTGAAGGTGGAAATACTATCTGAAAGCATGCCGGTGGTCGTATATACGGACCATAACACCGTAAGAAGATCGATATGTAGCCCTAGTGATGAAAAAAAAACTAACTTCTCATTCCTAAGAAAGTCAATGCAGACCGTCCAACTGCTACCGGTACAAGTGTCTCCGCCAGAACCATTTATCGGCGATTAAATCAGACTGTTTTGTATGCTTGGCCGTCTGTTAAGTGCATCCCCCTTCAACCATGCACCACCGAGAAAGAGCTTGTTGCTGTAGGGAGCAATATTGTTTGGGTTCAGTAACTGTGGACCAGGCTGATCTCCTCGGACGAATTCCACTTCACTGTGGCAAAGTGGCCAGTTATTCTGGCCATTAGACAGTGTGAAAGAGAGAGAGAGAGAGAGAGAGAGAGAGAGAGAGAGAGAGAGAGAGAGAGAGAGAAGTGAAGATTTTACACACCACAGGATGTTCATGAACATCGTCAGTATGATGGTCATTATGACGACACAGGTTTATAATTCATGATGAGACAGAATGAAATAAAAACGCTACTGCGAGACAGAGAGCTGCAGACATAATGCCGCTACAAATTTTGAAGTTTTAATATTTAGGTAGCCGTTATTAACCAAGGTATTAGCATCATCAATTTTGAAGTGTGGGAATATCGTCCTCAATGAATTGTTCGATGTATTCCAATCTCTGTCTTCCACTACGTAAATGTCTTGAAAGTTATTTCTTTACGTGTTAACGCCCGCCAACCCCGTCACTTCTTTTTGTAACTGTTTCATCTTTTACTTCCAAATAAAATCTTCGTTTTGTAGTTAAAACTGCACTGCTGTTTAGCATTTTCTCCTTGTATGATTACATAATTTTGTTACGACTGCTTAGCATTTGTAGCCACAATAAACATCTTGGTGTCTTTACTTCAGTCCTAGTTTCACATAACTAACTTTTTCCACAACCACGAATGAAGGTGGTTTTTTTCTCCGTTTACTTTTCAGTCATCCACTAAGCGCTAGACTAGAATAACTATTACGGTATTTCAATATTTATGTTTTCCAAACATCGTTTTATGGAATATTATTTGACTCCTTTTTACATTTATATCGTTACTCCTGCCAACTTTTGAAAAGCACATTTAATTTTGATGTCAGATTTATCTGTTTGCGTACTTATCCGTGGTGTGGTTACAATATTTTTGAGGAAATGTAGTGCTGCAATGTCCTATAGTTATGGACCAATATTTTATAGAATCTGTTGATGTTACGACCATTGATTTAGACATCTGAGCCGGTATCTGATAGCTTCCTGCTGGACTGTTAAGAATTGATAATAATAGTGGAGCAGCCATACCTTTCATATCATTTTATTACTGTTTTCATAACACATACGAGATTTCTCTTCTCTTATATGCGTTCTATGAAATTCTGTAATATAACTGGCTCTTTCCTACGAAATAAAGAGAGTGCTGGCACGTGCATTTTCTAGCGATATGCCTTATTGATGTATAATTCACATTGAAAAGTAGATTGCTGTAATACTGTACCTGGAGAGTCAAGAGAAATACCTATAGTGAACCAACTGACGACATTAAACTGTGGCACCAACATCACTATTCACATCAAGTCCTGATATTCCTATCACATTCAGTCCTGAAAAGAAGATTACAGAGTGAATCAGAACAATCTGATAATACCGTCAACATATTTTCTGAGTGAAGGCAATGTAGTGAAATTATATTTTACAGGTATTTTAATACAATAATATGTATCAAGTTTTATAAACGTGATTCCGCACTCTGGAAATGTAAATTAAAGAAGAAGCGGAATGAGGCAGGTTTTCACCGAATGTCTCTTAACATTCGTAAACCATCATATTGGTATACGTTTCGTCCCAAGAAATTTAACCAAAACTTTTTGGAGACGAAAAGATGGGGAGACAATTGGGGAATAACGGAATATCTGCTTTACTGAGGGCGTGTGCTGCCGTAATAGTACGGAAGCGAATTGACATAGGCCTATCCACCAACGAGTATTCACTATGAATTATCCTTCATGGCATCCCAAAGATACTTAGTGTCTGTCCGAAATCAGTTGCATTTGGAGCAACGCAACACGAGAGTTTTTCTGAAAACAGTTACATAACGTTCAGCATCGTTTTGTAGTAAGTTATGTACCTTTCTCCTTTGCTTAACACGGCTGTGTCAAAAGCGCGCCGAGCACGTTCTCCACAGACGGGAATTGCTTCGAAAATGCGGTCGAGTATTACGCACGCATCCTCTTAACTTCGTGAGCACATCTTTACAAAGGTCACATTATTGCGGCTCTGGAGCAACAAAAGTTGTTCATAAAATAGGTGTGTGCCAACAACGAACGTATTTAGAATGTCAGAGATACCGCTGCGTGTAATGTTACCGAAAGTAATTTTTGTGTCATTTCGAGTTCCAAGGTCAGGCTATATTTGCTGTGCTTGAGGAGCCTGGAAATATTCACAGTGATTTTCGGCTCAAACTTAAATTTGAAAGATATTGGATTAGAAGATCGCTAACCCTAAAATGCAAGAAAAAACAGAAGAGATACGAGATCCAGTATAATAATGAGAATTTTAAAGTGTTTTTGACGACTTAAGATCAAATGAAGCAGAAGGTATAGATAAGTTTCCATCGGAATATCGCAAATCAATGGGGGCAGTCGCTACAAAGTGACTATTCGTATTGGTGTGTAGAATTTATAGCGGTCAGGCTTTCGGGATAACATCATCTACACAATTCCGAAGATAGCAACTGCCGACAAGTGCGATAATTATCGCCCAATCAGCATAACAGCTCGTGTATGCAAGTTACTGACAAGAATAACATGTAGAAGAACGGAAAGGAAAATGGATGATCTATTAGATGACGATCAGTTTGCATTTTAGAAAGGTAGTGGAAGCAAGATATAACACAAATCAAGACAAATTCATAGGTTTTGTCGATTTGGGAAAAGCGTTCGACAATGTAAAACCATGCAAGATGTTCGAAATTCTGAGAAAAATACGAGTAAGTTATAGGGATAGACGAATGATGTACAATTTGTTCAAGAACCAAGAGGGAAAAATAAAACCGGAAGATCAAGAATGAAGTGATCGGATTGAAAAGGGTGTAAGACAAGGATGTAGTCTTCAACTCGTACTGTTCAATATGTACATCAAAGAAGCAATGACGCAAACAGAAGTTCAACAGTGTGATTAAAATTTCAGGTGACTCGAAATCAATAATAAGATTCGCTGATGACATTGCTATCCTCAGTGAAAGTTAAGAAGAATTAGAGGATCTGTTGAATGAAATGAAGAACCGTGTGGGTACATAATATTGACTGAAAGTAAATCGAAGAAAGGAGAAGGTGAGGAGAAGTAGTAGAAACGAGAACACCGAGAAAGTTTACATCAAAAATTGTGGATCACAAAGTAGATGAAGTTGAGGGATTCTGCTACATTGGAACCAAAATAACTCATGATCAGAGGAGCAAGGATACATAAAAAACGACTAGTGCTGGCAAAATGGGCATTACTCCTCAAGAGAAGTCTGCTAGTATCAAATATAGACCTTAATTTGAGGAATAAATTAAGAGAATGTACGTCGACAACACAGCGTTGTATGGCAATGAAATATGGAATATGGGAAAACTGAAATAGAAGAGAATAAAAGGAGGTGTGGTGCTATAGGTGAATGTTCAAAGCTAGAGCAACTGATGAGGTAAGGAACGGGGAGCTTTCTGCAGAATCGAAAGGAAAAGAGTATATGGGAAATATGGGAAACGCTGACAAGAATAAGCGGGTGGATGATAGGGCTTGTGTCACGACATCAGGGAATAACTTCCATGGTACTAGAGGGAGCTTTAGAGGATAAAAACTGCAGAAGAAGCGAGAGAGTGGAAGTGTCGTCCATCCAGAAAAATAGCTGGGGGGAGGCATAGGTCGGCAGTGCTACCCTGAAGATAGTCCCTCTAACACATTCCAAAATTTTTTCTTTGTATTGATGTGCGGTGCCTGCGGAAAGAGTATTCCCAATAAAAATCTCGGTTCAGTCAGTGAAACCTGAAGCTGGGCCTAATGGGTTACCAGCTGGGGTACGTATGAGAGGAAGCAACCCGTGCTGACGTACGCCTAATATCTTCCCTCGCCTTATTCTTCTCAGACCATACTGTCTCAGACCAAAATATGAGCGTGAGTGTGTGTACGTGTGTGTTTGTGGCTGTGTTGTGTGTTCCTGCGTTTGTGTCAGGAGTCACTTCTCCAGTGACTAGATAATGAAGCCTCTTTCCTTCTTTCATGTCAGCTATTAAGCCTAAGTTGAACATTTACGGTGGGGAAAGAAGAAAGAGCAGCGCTTAACTGCTCGACGGCGTTGACGCCATTACGAGCGAAGAAATGACCCAGGTTGCCACGTCTGCCGTGTTCTTATCAAAGAAGCCTGCTTTAAGCGGCCTACGCAAACCGTGGAATACTAAATAAGGATGAGCCGTGCCAGGGTCCTGCAGACTGTTCCGACTTCTGCACCACCTCGATAACCGTATATCAGCAGTATTGATACCCTGAACCGCTATCACAACGCACGTTTCATCAATGTTTAGGAACGAAGTTTAGGTCAGTGAATATCTGACAGAGATTTGTTTACCATTTTTTCCTTGTACGTCGTGTCAAATGTTCCTGTAGTATGAGGTAAGAATTCAAGTTTTCAAAATTGGTCAAAAGCTCCGAAAAAAGTATTCCAGTTTTAGAGAAAGCAATATCTTAAAATTTGGCTACAGTTAAATATGCTGGAAACTTAGTGGAGACTTCACTGTGAGATGTCGCTGATAGTGTCAATAACGAATCTATGTCTAGAAATCTGAGAGGAAATACAAAGAGATTCCGATCGTATGTAATGCGTCCTAGGGGTGAGGCACAATCCTTACTTTCACCACGTGATAGCAATGGTACTGATGTCAAACACAGCGCCACTACGGTAGTGATGATGATGATGACGTTCGGTGTGTAGTGCGCTCAACTGCCCGGTCATCAGCGCCCATACAAAGTCCCAATTCTTACAGAGTCCTGTTTTTTACACAGTCCAATCTAGCCACTGTCACGAATCATGATGATGAAATGATGAGAACAACACAAGCACCCAGTCCCCGAGCTGAGAAAATCACCAACCCGCCCGGGAATAGAACCTGGGTGCTACTCTGAATTTTTATTACTCCCGAGTAATCGCTCATACGATGTAAATCCTTACCTAAAAACTGGAAATTTGCACAGGACACACCGATAAAGAAGAAAGGAAATTGAAACAAATGTTCGAATGTGTGTGAAATATTATGGAACTTAACTCCTAAGGTCATCAGTCCCTAAGCTTACACACTACTTGACATAAATTATCCTAAGGACAAACACACACACACATGCCCGAGGGAGGACTCGAACTTCCGCCGGGACCAGCCGCACAGTCCATGACTGCAGCGCCTTAAACCGCTTGGCTAATCCCGCGCGGCCGAAAGTGAAACAATTGCTGAATTACAGACCCGCATCATTTCTATCGATTAAAGGATCTTGGGACTTATTCTTTTTTTCTGTGGTCTTCAGTCTCCTGACTGATTTGATGCCGTCTGCCACAAATTCCTCACTTGTGTCCAACTCTTCGTCTCAGAGTAACACTTGCAATCTACCCCCTCAATTATTTGCTGGATGTGTTCCAATCTCTGTCTTCCTCTATAGTTTTTGCCCTGTACAGCTCCCTATAGTACCATGGAAGTCGTTCCCTGAAGTCTTAACATATGTGTGTGTGTGTGTGTGTGTGTGTGTGTGTGTGTGTGTGTGTGTGTTGGGTGTGTGGGTGGGTAGATGGGTGGGTGGGCGTGAACTGCCACGACACACTGAGTTAGTGACACAGCACCAAAACGGTATCGAAAACATCGTACCTGTGAAACGCAACTAGCTTTTATTTCACACACGTAGTAATAACTGCTGTCGGCAAAGGCTTTCCATTTGATTCGATACGTCTTGATTTTCAGAAGGCTTTTGACACCTTTCGTCAAGCAACCATTAATCAGTCTGCCTGATTTTAATATTTTCGGGTTTGTCAATGACACTGTATTTATGTCAGTGATTACAATGGTCTCGGAAGAGCACTTGAACGGGATGCATGGTGCAGCGAAAAGAGATAATAAGGTGAGCATAAACAACAGAACAATGACACCAGACTGTATTCCAATTAAATCAGGCGATACTGAGGGAATTAGATTAGGAAACGAGATACTAACAGTAGTAGATCAGATTCACTATATGGACAGCAAACGAACTGACAATAGCCGAAGCAGAGAGAATATAAAATCCTAACCTACTGCATCAAGAAAAGTATTTTCGAAAAAGATGAATTTGTTGCCTAATATCAATTCAAGTGGGAGGATGCCTTTTCCGAAGATTTTTTTCGTGAAAGAAAACGTGCTTTGTAGTAGACTATATTGTTATTCATTAATTGTACTATCGACAGATTTTGAGATTTATGTCATTATCAAGGACAAGTGGATGAACGTCACGTGATGGATCACTTCAAACATCACACTTAACTGATATCTCTGTTCCACATTTGAGGCCACATTTTACTTAGTCCATAGTGCAGCCTTGTAGACGAGCGGAACGAGGTCGATAAGGAGTTTAGACCCGAAGAGAACAGAAGATTTTGAAGTGTGCTGCCACAGAATAAGGCTGAAGATAGATGGATACACTAAATATCTAATGAAGTGGTACTGAATCAAAAAAGATATTTACAGCACCACTGGGCTGAAACAAAGTATCGGTTGATAGGAGTAATCCTGAGGCATCAAGGAACCGTCAATTTGAATACGGGGGGACATGTGGGGAGTAAATATTTGTACAGGGAGACCAAGGAATGAATACAGTAAACATGTTCAAATGGGTGTAAGTTGAAGCTGCTATTCGCAGGTGAAGAGGATTGCACGGAAATGGGTAGCATGGTGAAATGCAGCAGACCAATTTTCAGGGTTAAGACCACAACAACAATAACATCACCAACAATAACATTGTCACCTCATCTGCACGATTGGAGTCGTGGCCTCCTGTGTAGCGTAATAGTCCATAATAATTGGAAATCATCTAATGAATCCGATGCCATGCCTGAGATTCCGCAACGTTATAGGTCCTGTTCTGTCCTTAATCTACACAAATTTTGGCGGCAGTCTGAGAGCCCTCTTAGGCTGATTGCAGATGGTGCAAAGGAATCATAAGAGCAATTACAAAATGAATTAGATAGAATACCTATAGACTGTGAGAAGTATCAAACGACCCTGTGCGGTATCATGCACGTGAGTACTAAAAAACAGATAAAGGAAAGCCATTAAATTTTGTTGTACTATAAATCACAAGAATTTATAAGTTTTCGAATAAACTAAATACCGAAGGATTACAAATAAATTAAATTATAACCATCAAATGGAGACCACTGCGATTTGTTGGCTGAGCACTTAGAAGTTGTTACAAATCTACTAAAGAAGCTGGATACATTACACGTGTCAATCTCTTTCCTTCAGCATGGGTGCGCTAATGGATCCTTATCGGACAGGACTGACGGGGGACATCGAAAAAGTTTCTAAGTACAGTAATTAATTTGTATTATGAAAAAGTAGCGGAGAGGTTCTCACGGGTGTGATATGCTAGTTGGGGTGATAACCATCAAAACAAAGACTATTTTTCGCGTCGAGATCTTTTCGCAGAGCTGTAATCACCGAATTTCTCCTCCAAATGTCAAAATATTTTCACTTTATTTCTACTTCTCTCTTGTACATAGGGGAAAACTACTACCCTCACACACAGATTTAGGTGTTCATTTTTCCCCATATGTTATTCGCTAGTGAAACGGTAGAAAAATTGTCTGAAAGTGTTTCAGTGAACCTTCTGCCATAAATTTAATTGTGAATTGCTGAGTAATCATGTACCTGTAGATGTAGACCTCTTCACCATTCCAACAAACGTTACGCATTTTACTGGAAAGCATTACATCCCTCAACTCCGCGCCAACAATCTGAAGTTTGCTCGAGTAAAGAGGATCAAAACTTGTGATCGACGTTTATAAACGATTGAGGACCATTTATCTCATTTGCATCATGTGGACCTGAACTTGAGCTATAATCTAAAGGATTTTTTAAAAATATTTTAAGGTATTTATTCCTCCTAAGCAGACAATAAAAAAAATTCATTACAACATGCGTCCGGAAGTGCTCGGTTTTCCGAGCTTTGGCCTTCTAAACAAGGGAATTCACGGGGACGTTTCTCTTTCCGCAGGTGGCTGAAGAGATAAACATAGCAGTCTATTTCGAGACGAAAGATACATCGAATGTTGTGTTTCACGTTCGATATGTAAAATTATAGAATGGCAGAAGAGCATATCTGGTGGACGGAAATGCAGCGCTTGCTCTTAGTTTACACCAGGATGTACTGACGGCGTTGTCCAGATCGGAAGATATTTGAACGTCTCCTTCACTGTCCATGCCCTCACGGGAAAAGTATACGTCCTGTCTTGGCGAAGGGACGACCAAGATCTACAATTACAGATACAGAGCTGTAGATTCCGATTCTGTGCCCACAATTTATTCTATCGCTATAAGAAGGTTAGTATGCACGTGTTCCTTATAGGACGTCTGGAGACTGTGGCGAGAGAAACAATCACGTTCTTATAATTTGCAACTTGCAACTGTCAACCACAGATTACCTGAAATAATATATTAAAATATCAGAGGACACAAAGATAGACTCTTTTCTTTTAGTAAGATGAGCAGTTAACAATAAACAAACATAGTGTCCAGTGAAATACCTTTAAGCCGTCTAATTTCCAAGCTATTATTTTATTGGGCTTCCAGTTTTAGTCATTTATTACCCCATCTTCAGACCCCCTGACGATTTGAGAAATCTGGAGATACCAGTCTTTGAATTCTGTTCCATATTTTGACCAGAACCGAGGTTGGGATCTTCCTACTCGTCGGTCAGTGGGCCTCAAGATGGTGTAATATATCACCTAAAATGGTAGTCCAATAAATTACCAGCTTAGAAATTAGATGGCTGAGAAGTGTTAGATTTGACATTCTGTACGGAACAGCCGAGTCTCACAACCAACTCTGGCAACATGGACAAGCAGAGAATAAACAAACATGTTTGAGAAGGCGGACAAAAAAAGTTGAAGGAACCCTGATCTTTATGCAGCAAGTGAAGTGAGTGATTGTAGCATGATAGAATTTATGCACTTGGAGCAGAAGTCGAAAGGTCTCAAAAGCAGTGATACTAAATTTTGAGGTGCAGGAAACTCAAAAGTTCGTTCAAATTGGAAAATGCTGTAGTTCATGGAATATGGCAAGTAGAGAGGTAAAAATTGACACATATGCTTGAAATGACATGCGGCTTTATTTGAACAAAAACAAGAGCACAAAATCACCAACAGATGGCGCTTCATGTGATACGAAACCAATAACGAACATAACAGCTGATTTTTAGCAAAGATGATGTTTATTGTGATAAATGTTCAGAGTGTCGGTAGTTATTTA
Source organism: Schistocerca gregaria (assembly GCF_023897955.1). NCBI lineage: Eukaryota > Metazoa > Arthropoda > Insecta > Orthoptera > Acrididae > Schistocerca > Schistocerca gregaria. Next base: position 284,022,580 of record NC_064927.1, read on the forward strand.
CGAACAATACCTTTGTCAAGGGAAAATATTGTGAACAGCACTGTGCACCACATCAGTAGGTGTGCTCAGAAACTGCCGCCGGATGCTGTCTTTTAGCATCCCTAATGAGGACCGACGTTCGTGGAAGACTTGCGGCTTCAGGTAACCCAATAACTAATAAGCCCACGGAATGTGGTCTGGGGACCTGGGAGGCTAAGTATGGCGGAAACGACGGCTCAGCGCGTGATCCTCACCAAACAGTGACCTCAAGAGACCTTTCACACTTGTTGCAATATAAGGTTGAGCACCATCGTGCATAAAAGACGTTTCTTCAAGCAGGTGTTTATCCTGGCATGAGTATCTTGCACCCGTCAAGCTGACAGTTTCCTCGAAGGAAAAGGGTCCGGTCACGAGTGACGTAAATCCATGCCACACCGTCACTTTTTCGTCATATCATGGGGTTTTCACGCCAACACTAAGATTTTTGGTAGCTCATTTTATACAAAATTCATATTCAGCGTTAATGACGTGTTGCTACCCAGCGCCACATTTTGCCCAGTTTTAGCAATAGTTTTTGGTCTCAAGAAAACCCCATGCCATTTCAGGAAGTGTCTCAATTTTTAGCACTCCGTCAACATTATAACATGAATTAAACCATTTTCAAATGTTAATGGTGCTTAATGGATTTTTGGGTTGCCTGCAGATGTGGAAATATATTTCTGAGATTTCCCTGTGTAAAGTAGCTGAATACAACGTAGATGTCAAAAAATCTGGAGGAGAAATTACTTGATGTAAGTTACTCGTAGATGAAATCAAAATGGGGAGAAGTGTAGGTGGCAGAAGTATTCATGGACAACATTTCACAGAATTCCGATAAATGATGGAAATAGCTACGACGATTATTATGAAGAGAAGAAAGCGACTTCTTACAAACACACTGGATAAGACACCGCAGAAATGTTGAAAGAATGGATCCACAAAGAGAGTAAGACCAAAGAAGATTACTGCAACAAGGAAAATAGAGACAGATTGCTTTTTGAGAAGATGTACAAGACTAAATGGATACTTAAATTAGTGCGTAAATATAAAAGATCGTTATGTATGCCCAGTGGACAGCAAGATCGTTATCAAACCCACGGGTTCGTCAATTGACCCACGTCTTCCTGCACGTAAAATACAAAATGAAGAGGTACTAGAAAGTACCGGAAATTATAAATCCTTACCAGCGAAAAGTGCAGCCTAGAGGGATAGCTTGTTAAGGCATCCATAAATAATTACCTCGGGACTGGTAAAAACCACAGGACGGAGGCTGAGGCACTAGGAAATTACAATTTGTCGATTATCTCTCACGATCCTTTTTGGTAGACTTGTGTAGACGTGATCATTGGACCAGAATAAGAAGACAAGGCACCTTGACCATTGGGAAACTCAGATAACTGTAGTTCGTCGCACGGTACATAAATGCCTATATTTCAATCGCATACCCATATACGCAAGGAGCCGGCCGCTGTGGCCGAGCGGTTCTAGGCTCTTCAGTACGGAACCGTTTTGCTCCTATGGTGGCAGGTCCGAATCCTGCTTCGGGCATGAGTGTGTGTGATGTCCTTAGGTTGGTTAGGTTTAAGTAGTTCTAAGCCTAGGGGACTCATGACCTCAGATGTTAAGTCCCATAGTGCTTAGAGCCAATTGAACCTTTTTTTTTTGAATACGCAAGCCTATACCTAGTTTTTTTGGCGCTTCCATGCATCTTAGGCTGTGTTGGACGGAGTTAGAGCAGTGGAGTTACGCCATAGTCAGCACGTGGCAGCAGTAAATATGAAATAAGAAAATAGCGTAAATTATCAGTGGCCAGCAAATGGTTCAAATGGCTCTGAGCACTATGGGACTTAACATCTGAGGTCATCAGTCCCCTAGACTTAGAACTACTTAAACCTAACTAACCTAAGGACATCACACACATCCATGCCCGAGGCAGGATTCGAACCTGCGACCGTAGCGGTCATGCGGTTCCAGACTGAAGCGCCTAGAAGCGCACGGCCACACCGGCCGGCCGTGAAGGTGGGAAAGGATATTGATTAATTACATCCGTGAATAGATTCTATGAATGCGTGGTCTCTATTCTTTTGGACATTGCCGGAAGAACGCACACAATGTGGAACCCACAGCTGTCATGCAGATTATGTAAACTTCAGGAGAAACGAGTGAAAGGAAACGAAATGGAAGAGACTGTTGATATCAGCTGCATCAGGAATTGAGCGGCATCAGTGGCTACGAGTGAATATGTGTGATGGAACGGGATTCGAACCCAGGATCTCCTGCTTACTAGGCAGGTGTGATAACCACTGTGTCCCCTGGACAATGTTTTTATCACACCTACATGTCCGGAAGAACAAGACACCACGCATTCATATAATCGATTAGCATCGTTAGGAGTGATTTTACATCCGCACTGATGTGCGGATGCACAATTACGTCTGACCTGCTGCAGGAATCTCAAAGTAGCGAGCGTGCAGGACATGGGCAGCAACTGCGATTAGGTGGCGTTAGGTGGGAGTATGAGTCGGCCAAGAGGCGAACCGATATATGAGACACACAGTGCCTGTGTGATGCAGTGGTTAACGCACCTGGCTCATGAGAAGGAGATCCGGAGTTCGAGTCCCGATCCGACACATATTTTTGACTCCTTGTCACTGATGCCGAACAAAATGTTGATGCAGCTGATATCAGTAGTCGCTTCCCTTTCTATCCCCCCCTCCTCCTTCATTTTACATGACATGTAGTTGTCAAAGAAAGAGTATTGTGATTAACAGTGAGTCATATAACTGGATGCTGCTGTTCATACAGTAACTGTTGTCAATTGATGGTACGAACCTCGAGTTGCTGTTTTAGAACTTTATTGAGTTCATACGTCAGGTTTCTACCGTTAGGTTCGGTCATTATCAAGAGTATCTGAAAGTTATGCTGTAGAGAAGCAACGTCAAATAATGGCCTAATATTGAGGCCGAAACCGGGCTTGCAAGGTTAATAAAGTTATAAAGGTGCAACTGGAGTGTCATTCCATTAATTTATTAAATAATTAATAACAACGTATGAGTAATAAGAAGCTACAACTTGTCATATATGAAGTTTAAGCTAAACCCATTGAGTTAATGCTGCACATTTAAATCAAGACGAACGTTAAAGCAGAGACTACGAAAAACCGTTAGGGAGGGAATGTAAATTTACATTCCTTTAAAGAAAGATGTAGTTTAATTATAGCGAACAGTGCTAGTGACAACTTGAACTGTTAAAATGTAATTTGAGGATTTTAAAATGAACGACAACTTCAGTGTGTGTTTGACTTGTTTTGAATTACATCGGTGATTCTAGTAGGATCGATATTATTTAATATGACAAAAAAACTGGAATTAAATCCAAAGACTTGTATGAGAGAGATACTACGTATATAGTCAGAGATTTTAACTTCGGGTGTTCATCCATATGCGACTTCTGTTCTCCAAACGAATGGATTCCGACTGAGAGTGATTTTTTACGTTCTCTAAATAATTCAAAATACTTTCTTCTGAAAGCTGGTTGATTTTTTTAGAATTTCAAGACACTACAGAGGGGTAAAAAAATGTATCCACTGTTTAAGAGTCCACAACTTGCAAACAAATTCATGGAGTTGTCTAATTTTTGGTGAAAGTGTAGCTTAAAGTCCAACTTAAAGACATCACTGTAGGTGTTTGAAATGGTCACCGTTAACATCCACACACAAACGATGCCGCCAAACTGCAGCACGAACTACTGACTCCAACATGTTCATTTACATATTTTCACATGAATGTACCATGGATTCTTGAAGTTCATACAATGTGCGTGGCTTTTGTCTATAAACGACGTCCTTTAGTGTTCCCCACAGGTAAAAGTCCCGAGGAGTTACGTCTGGGGAACATGGAGGATACTCAACAGCACCTCTACGACCTATCCATCTTCCTGCTAGATTTTCGTCGAGATACTCCCTAACACGATTTTAGTAGTGGTCTGGGACACCATCTTGTTGAAAGTAAACTCTTCCGCCTCCATAGAAGTCTTGGATGGCAGGTGAAATGGATGTCTGAGGCTTCTGAAGGTACACCTCACCGGTAACTGTGCCGTCATAGAAGAGTGGCCCAAGACAACCCACACCACACATTTACTCCTGGCAAATTCACGGCTTTGTCTACATGGACGTCTGGATTTTCGGCGGCCCAGTAGATGCAATTGTAGCGATTTACTGTACCACTGAATTTGAACTGTGACTCATCACCACACAATAATCTCTGCAAACTCTTAATCGTTGCGCACCATGTTAGTAAACAACTCGCAGTACTCCATTCTACGATCTGGGTCGTCCTTGTTCATTGCGTGTAGCAATCGTCGGATGTAGCACTTCCACTTTGCTCTCCTCAAAATTCACCGAACACTTGACCGACTCACTCCAGTTTCACGGGCACTCTGTCTCACAGACTTCAGTGGTGAGCGAGTGAATTGTTGTAACACACGACAGGAGTTAGCTGGACTTGTTACTGTTACAGGTCGTCCAGATCGTTGTTTGTGTACATCTATAACACAGCCTTCGGTTTCAAATTTGTCTGGAATGAGACGAATCGTTAAACGTGTCGGTGACTCTGTTTGATACTCATTTCGGCATTGCCGTTGAACTTCATTAATGTTTTCGTACTTCAAAACTGACTTCCTTTCATCGAATGTAAGCCTTGCGGCAGCTATGTTTACTCTAGTAACTAGGTGTAACTACGAACAAAATTCTATCTGGCGACCTTCATCTGACAAAACAAAACAACGCAATACAACGCTCGTGTGGCGATTGCAGAAAGTACAAACTATTACACTGCCAATGATGAGACAGCTCTGTCAATTAGTTTACCAGTTATGGACTTTTAAACTGTGGATACATTTTTTTAGACCCCTCTGTATATCATTCTTCACTCTTTTGGCTCTATTTTTCAACATCATGTCTGTTCAGTGCTACAGCCTTAACGTGACTTAGTGAGCCCGCGTGGTACCACTCTACTGGTCGAAGTCGGAGCCATCTTCCTGATGCATCAATAAACGCCCAATCATCCACATACTGATTCCTACAGTGCGCATCCTTCATTTGGCCAAAAGGATGGGTGAGAAGAGTGCAGTGAAGTTATGTGAGCTCCCATCGGGTGTGCAGAGTCGTATGAGGCATTGTGCTGCCATATAGAAGGAGAAGATCGTTAGCATTTTTGTAGTGATGAAGACTCTGAAGTCATTTCTTTAACTTCCTAAGCAGCAGACATAATAGAGTACCCCCAGAATTGCATGAGTTCAGAGCTATCAATAGAAACGCCGAGCAGTGAGGTGTTGATAGCGGCACGTCGGTTACTTCAAATGAGAATGTCAGCACATTAAAACATAGTCACAGTTGTGTGCGGCCGTCCGGCACGCAGGAGATCGGACAGGTTTGCGCGACCTTGTTGCGATGGTGACATACGCTTCGCCGAACGAACGACTAATGTGCTTCAGCTCACTGCCAAGTCTCCGTAGATATTCTTCAAGTGCCTATGAACATCTGCTATGCTCTGGCTTTCTTCAAAAAATGGTTCTGAGCACTATGGGACTTAATATCTGAGGTCATCAGTCCCATAGACTTATAAATACTTGAACCTAACTAACCTAAGGACGTCACACACATCCATGCCGGAGGCAGGATTCGAATCTGCGACCGTAGCAGCAGCGTGGTTCTGGTCTGAAGCGCCTAGAACCTCTCAGCCACAGTGGCCGACTGGGTTTCCCCAAAAAGAGACTCAGTCTGCTTGAAACGCACCTCTCTTACAGACGCAATTTTGAAAGCTATGTACAGCGCCGCCAGTTACCGGATCTCCACGAAACTGTAGGGGCTGAAGCGGCAATTTTCTACCATGTCCGACAACAAATTCCGCAATTTTCAACTGTAGCTAACTGAGAAAAAGAAGTGTCGCGTTTCTTATTGAACGTCGCTCGTACATTAATTTAATTTGCAACCCATGTTCTGTAATGCTGGCCATTAATGTTTCAACATTTGGAAACATAGCAGATATTAACTTTTGTTATGGATATATAGTGTAACGGGAAGAAAACCGTATTCAATTTATAGGTGATCTGCAGAAATACAGGTTACTAGTTTCAATACCGAAAGCTGCCACCACTATCATCAACAATACCTCTAATCTGGCTGGACAAGGTATTGAAATGAGATTGTGTGACAGATTGGGGCACGTCATCCGATGCCGATTCAACTTTATACCAGAGTTCATCAGTAGTTGAGGCTGCCTCGTGGTTGCGTGTTGTCCTCTCAGCAATCCATGATGGGTTGTTTTGGACTGTACTGGCGTGCCCAGACGTCGATCACCTTCTGTATTGAGGTAGATCAGGACAGCACTGGAAACATACGACCTAGCGCTGTTGAAAAATATCGTCGCAGATGCCACGAAGGCAGGGAACAACCATTGGCTCTTAACCGTCAGGAATTTTGCACGTGCTTTCGAAATTACTAGGTATGAGAAACTAGGTATGCGAACCGGATGTGCTATACCTGTGTGACACTACGGATTGAGTCTGGAAACGCCCATTCTCCTCGAAGTCTCCACAGACAGATACATAAATGTTGTGTGCAGCAGCAAGACTCGTCTGAAAATATGATGTGGTCCCAATTCTCTGTCCTATTTTCTTGATGGGCGTGTATCTGTCGGCGTTCATCTCTCATTCAAGGGGAACACCAACAATGGTCGCCGTGCCAAAAGTCCGTTGTGCCCCCGACGCTGTTGCAGTGTCTGTGTGGTTGCCGCAAACAAGTTCATTTTCTGACTCCTGGTATGTAACGTGGCTATTTGATCTTGCAAACTGCATGTATAACACTCTGATGGTAGTAGCGTGGGCCATTGAGGCACTGTTGTCAGTTACTCCTGTCGTGAACACGTGGGATAGATATTTGCATGACAGTCATGAGGTCCAAGCCAACATTAGGAGCAACATCGTGGAATGGAAAGCCACAGATTCGATAGGACACTGTATTGTTGCCAGACTGTAACACATGCTGGTAACAGTTTGTAGCGGTTAAGTGCATGTCCTGGCAGGAATTTCACTTAGCACTTTCTTATGAGCATCACTCCCTCATTTTCAAGGACATGACATCATAGCATCACTGCCGTGTGAAGACCATGCTTATTCCAGCATCTCCCTTCAGTACCCTGTTCCACACCCTCGCCTATTGTTATCCCAGCATCTCCCTTCAGTACCCTGTTCCACACCCTCACCTATTGCACCTGATGCCCAGTTCATCGCCACATCCCTACCCCCATCCCCACCATGCCCCACCTCTGCACCTGCACGCTGAGTACCACCGCTCATCAATTAGATGCAAATTCAGCTGCCCATCCTACGAGCAAATGTAATTTGCATACAGTGTTGTACTGCAGCGAAGCCACGAGGTGAAGATGTCTGCAATCATGTTACAACGAGAGTAATTTAATGTGTATGAAGTTTGTAAAAAACATAATTCCAGTGTGAGCACTGTCAGTCATTTCTTCGCTGGTTTTACGTATATCTCAGTCACATGTTGAGTTGCTTGGATTGAGCAAAGAAGAATGTAACAAGTGTATTTGTTGTAAACTTCTGTGAAAGAAATGACAGCTTTCTGCACCAGGAATGGAAAAGCCTGACAATCGAGGAGCGTATGACTGTGAAAGGAGGAATATTGTTCATACAAATAGGAAACAAGAGTTACTACAGTTTCAAGTGTCCAGTTTTGATTGCTTCCCCATATCACCCCTCCCATTCATGTAGATCATCGTAAATAGGAGATTTGTTTAGGATTTTTGGCAGGGTAGTGAATATGGAAACAAATATACATGTACAAAATCTTGATAAAGTTCTATATGCACATTTACACACTACAAACAACTCTGTCATTATTTATGCTTGAAATAGTCTTAGCAAGATACAGCTTAATTTGTAACATGACAGGTTATCACATAGAAGCAGCAATGATGAACTACTTGCAGCATTCCATGAAACATGCAGTCACACTACCAGCACATGCACATGGGCGTTTCGTTGATATTCTGTTGGTTTTAAGCTTTGCAAATGATTGTTCTACGGCTAGGCGCTTAACCTCCAGTATACCACAACTAGATATAATGGAATCGTCGTTTGTAAGTCTAAGCAGCCCACATCCAGATGAAGTTTTATAAATCGACTTTTTGTCTTTTAATGTAGTACACATGCTCACGTCGACTATTTTCGGCTAGGACTCCAGAATGTGGCCACTTACCATTGCTCTTCACAATAACTGCATATATCTTTTATTTCTCCATCGTAGTTACATTTCTTGATGCACTGTATTTTTAGCCACATCTAAGCCAAAGTGCACATCCGGGAGTTATGCCTATGCCGTTATGTTGGTGATAGTAACCAGCCCCATTTCGGTAAAATCTGCAGCTGATAGTGTTGAGGAGAATAGTGTAATAGTGAGGTAATAGATTCCTGCTACTTTCATAGAACATAAATGTCGAATGTAGACTGCGCTGCTATTGCCGATTGCTCTGAAATACTAGCAACTTGCCTATCCAAGCGCGTAACACACTTCATGCTTGTTCGTCGTTTGATGCATGCTGCCTTCATGGTTTTGCTGTTTGATGACCTACTGTTTACTAGAAGTGCTGGGAAAGAGGGAACGAGGCTTCACAGCTTCTAATCTAATTTGGGTTGTGTCGCCCACTTCAGTAAACTGAAAACACGATATGAATTTGAAGCATCAGTAGTTGTCTAACTTTCTCTCATCAGCTAGCAAAGCGACGGCGTGGTTGGGCCGTATCAGATGGGGACGCGTTTGTCGGTGTGCGATCCTCCACGGCTCACGGCTGAGGCCGGCTGGACAGGATGTTTACACGGAGTGTGGGCCAACGCGCCGGCGGCACGCTTCGTTGCGGACGCAGTCGAGCTACGGCTACTGTGCTTGCCTAGTGCGGCCGTCTAACTGACCCTTTCTCTCTGCACAGGTCGAGAACTCCCGTGCAGCAGTGTCATACACTCCTGGAAATGGAAAAAAGAACACATTGACACCGGTGTGTCAGACCCACCATACTTGCTCCGGACACTGCGAGAGGGCTGTACAAGCAATGATCACACGCACGGCACAGCGGACACACCAGGAACCGCGGTGTTGGCCGTAGAATGGCGCTAGCTGCGCAGCATTTGTGCACCGCCGCCGTCAGTATTAGCCAGTTTGCCGTGGCATACGGAGCTCCATCGCAGTCCTTAACACTGGTAGCATGCCGCGACAGCGTGGACGTGAACCGTATGTGCAGTTGACGGACTTTGAGCGAGGGCGTATAGTGGGCATGCGGGAGGCCAGGTGGACGTACCGCCGAATTGCTCAACACGTGGGGCGTGAGGTCTCCACAGTACATCGATGTTGTCGCCAGTCGTCTGCGAAAGGTGCACGTGCCCGTCGACCTGGGACCGGACCGCAGCGACCCACGGATGCACGGCAAGACCGTAGGATCCTACGCAGTGCTGTAGGGGACCGCACCGCCACTTCCCAGCAAATTAGGGACACTGTTGCTCCTGGGGTATCGGCGAGGACCATTCGCAACCGTCTCCCTGAAGCTGGGCTACGGTCCCGCACACCGTTAGGCCGTCTTCCGCTCACGCCCCAACATCATGCAGCCCGCCTCTAGTGGTGTCGCGACAGGCGTGAATGGAGGGACGAATGGAGACGTGTCGTCTTCAGCGATGAGAGTCGCTTGTGCCTTGGTGCCAATGATGGTCGTATGCGTGTTTGGCGCAGTGCAGGTGAGCGCCACAATCAGGACTGCATACGACCGAGGCACACAGGGCCAACACCCGGCATCATGGTGTGGGGAGCGATCACCTACACTCGCCGTACACCTCTGGTGATCGTCGAGGGGACACTGAATAGTGCACGGTACATCCAAACCGTCAGCGAACCCATCGTTCTACCATTCCTAGACCGGCAAGGGAACTTGCTGTTCCAACAGGACAATGCCCGTCCGTATGTATCCCGTGCCACCCAACGTGCTCTAGAAGGTGTAAGTCAATTACCCTGGCCAGCAAGATCTCCGGATCTGTCCCCCATTGAGCATGTTTGGGACTGGATGAAGCGTCGTCTCACGCGGTCTGCACGTCCAGCACGAACGCTGGTCCAACTGAGGCGTCAGGTGGAAATGGCATGGCAAGCCGTTTCACAGGACTACATCCAGCATCTCTACGATCGTCTCCATGGGAGAATAGGAGCCTGCATTGCTGCGAAAGGTGGATATACACTGTACTAGTGCCGACACTGTGCATGCTCTGTTGCCTGTGTCTATGTGCCTGTGGTTCTGTCAGTGTGATCATGTGATGTATCTGACCCCAGGAATGTGTCAATAATGTTTCCCCTTCCTGGGACAATGAATTCACGGTGTTCTTATTTCAATTTCCAGGAGTGTACATGGGTTTCTCTGCTTACAAGATTACGACTCTTCCTAAAGAAATCTTATCAGGTTAATGAGGCAGTCGGGTGCAGGTAGACCGCTGTGTCACAGCATTAGCTGATGCGATACGGTTTAGCACAGTGTCTGTGCAATCACGACTATCGAAATTATGAAGCAAGAGCTACTGCTTCAAATATTTGCTTAGTCATCCTCCATGAGTCTAGGGAATCCTGCACTGCCTTATCACAGTATAAGATCGTAATCGGCCTCTGTGTGCGTTATGACTGTTGTTATTTTTCATGCAGCTCTTCACGTCACTCTTTCCTGTGGAATTCACTCCGTTTCTGCCGGCCGGTGTGGCCGAGCGGCTCTAATCGCTTCAAAAAAAATCAATAAAAATAAAAACTCACGGCCACAGCGGCCGACCTCTATTCGCTTCAGTCTGGCACCGCGCGACCGCTACGGTTCGAATCCTACAACGGACATGGATGTGTGTGATGCCCTTAGGTTAGTTAGATTTAAGTAGTTCTAAGTTTTAGGGGACTGATGACTTCAGATGTTAAGTCCCGTAGTGCTCAGAGCCATTTGAACCATTTCTCCGCTTCTGAATAAATACTGGAATTGTCTTATGGACATGAGCTCTAATATATGTACTTAAAGGGCTATGAACACTTTTTTCAATAGAAGAGATTTGTTTCACCGTAGCGAAGATAAGCAAATGGTCGCAGCTTTTAAGGTATGAACTTGAGGGCCAATATTTACTGGACATAGTTTTTTGTTTAGGTTCATACTTCCACCTTTCAAAATATGGAAAGCAGAGAGTTATAGTAGCAGAAATTTGTTCCACAGTATCGATGTATTTTAGAGCCAGTGTTCGCTCGATTTTTTTTATTTGAATGATCGTTCCTGTCATATCACGCAATATTGACGATTTCTGCTTGGGTGCTC